>NC_061117.1:26547809-26553559 GCF_002878395.1 Capsicum annuum | reverse complement strand
GTTCAGGACCCTCCTAAAAAATGGGATTTTACTTTATGTTCAGGACCCTCCTAGAAAATGGGACAACACTTTCAAAAATGAAATACTACTTTACTATAATGTTTTGTTTGGGATAATTTTTGTTCTAGTTTTAATTTTGGGTTTCAGGAGCCCGCCTGAAGAACAGGGTGATGAAATAGCAAGTCAGGAGCCCGCCTGAAGAACAGGGTGAAGAAACGAAAAGTCAAGAAACAAAGCGAAGCAATTGAAAGTCAAGCAACAAGTTGGAAGAAATTGCAAGTTAGGAGCCCGCCTGAAGAATAGGGTGATAAGAGTCGAGTCAAGAGCCAATAGAAGCTGTATAGATAGGATTTTGTAATTTCCTTTATGTTTTAATTTGTAATTTTTATTTTTGATGTAATGACAAGAGCCGCGGATCGGAACCTCGATGGAACCTCACTCGACTTTCCAACTCGGTATAGTCCATCTCCTTCCAATCCATTGAGATACTTGTCACTTGATCCCCTCATAACTTGGGTGGGTAGGATCTCCTAAGTCAAGATCTGGTTTTGCTCCTTCCTCTTGCTTCGTGCTTTTAAATAAAGGTCAGGACAAAATTTGGTCTCGCTGTCTACTTCTTTGCCTGAAAACACTTCGTGTTTACATCCAAAGGGGGCATGATGTAGACACCTAATTTCGTCCCTCCCCGATGTCGGTTTTACCCATTTTATTTTTATCCTACCGTGTACCATCACCTATGTTATTATACCCCCATAAAATACAAGGAAAAATATAACAAAATCCCTAACAAAACCTATCCTAACTAATTCTATCTTATCCTAACAACCTACCCCCTACCCCACGTAACCCCACCTACCCTACCTCACCACTACCCACCCTCACAATATATACACACATACTCTCACAAAAAAAGACGGAGGGGATCAGAAATTAAAAAAAAAAAAAATAGGCATCACTCATCTTCTCCTTCAGGCAACTCACGCACACATTTCAAAAAAAAAAACACTCGCATCTTCACCGGAATTTCTCACTGAATACACACACACACCATCGAATACACAAAGCAACACACACAAAAATGGTGTAGATTGAGAGAGAGAGATCGGAGACAGGGAGAGTGGACAAAAACAGTGAACAAAATAAGAAGAATTAGTGAGAGAGGAGATGCGGAAGAGAGAGAGAAAATGATGAAAGGGGTGACAGATCGAGAGATAGAGAGCTGCGCGTGAGAGAAAAAGAGAGAAATTGGAGTTGTCGTGCTTGAGCACCTGTTCCGGCAACGCTCAGCTTTTTTCAGCGAGTTCTCAGCCAGAAACGGAGAGCCAGATTGAGAGAGATTGGCTGGAGAAAACACAAACTGAGAGAGATAGAGTTGTGAAGAGAGAAAGTAGCGGAGAAAGAGGATCGAGATGTAGTAGAGATCGGGGGGAAGAATCCGATCGTTGTCTAAGAAATTCTGGCAAAATTTTTGTCGGAATCGGTGACCAGTTATCTATTTTTTTGTGTACTCAGTTTCGCAGTCCTCAAACTCGCCGAAAACGCGTCAAAATCATCGCAAACCTAGTTGAATCATCGAAATACATCACATCAGGTACTTCTTTATAGTTTTCGGTCATTGCTGGAGTCGATCGGAGTCACGACGAGATAAAAACAGTCCGCTGAACTAGGATTTGTCCTCAATCCCGTTTGTACCCGTCAGAATCCGATTTAGATTGCTCTTACTCTCATGACCTCTAGCTCAAAGTTGGGTGGGTTCTTCATAATCGGGTCGAGTTTCCCTATTTTTTGTGGTACTCAGTCCCGAGTTTGGACAGATTCGTTGGAGCTTAAGTCGAGGTTGTCGGAGGCGAATTTTCTTTATCTCGTCGAATAATATTGGTCAAAGAGCGGTTTAAGGTCCATCCCTCAACTCTATATTGTTTTTATTGTCTAAAATGTGTTTAATTATTGTGATTGTGTATGATGTGATCGTAGTTGTTGAGTTTTGTCGACGTTATGATGTCATGATTTTTTTGCTCACGGTGGTTTTTTTTTATGATGTATGAAACGAATTGGAGTAATTTTAGTGTAATTGGTAAAAAAATGAAGCTAGCGGGGGTTTGGAATCGAGAAATTGATAAAAGTCAAACATAGATTAATATTGGTTTGTTGTCTTTTTTCCTCCATTCTGTACAAGTGAAATGTGATAGATTTATGTCATGTTGAAATGGATAGGCAAACGTAGGTCGGGTAGGCAAATTTTAGAATTAAGTGCTTTTTTGGATGTGAACGTGGAGTAAGTGTTGAATGTTTTCTACTTTATCACATTCGATTCAAAGTGTATTTATTTAACCGGGGAATGCCCCGAGGTAATTTATATTTACTCACCGGGAAATGCCCCGAAGAATTTTATACGCAAAGGATGCTCGTGATTAAGGCCCGAGGCATCTAGTAAAGCATAGTTTAGGACTAGTATAGGTTATTTCAGTATTTTTATTTCGGGTTGTAATAATTGGACTGGACTTTACATTTTTGTTTTGTTTTGTTATTGTTTGATTATTTCGCGTGCTTTTGTGTGGTTTGTACATTTCGTAATGCCAAAATAGTTGATACACTCTACCCAAGCGACCGTGGTTGAATCACGGGATCGAGGGGTGCCTAACACCTTCCCTTCGGTCAATAGAATTCCTTAGCCGGAATCTCTGTTCGCAAACCAGTTTGAGAGTCAAATGGTTTCGAAAAGGATTTTCCAAAGGTGACTTGGCACACCGGATTATGCCAAGTGGTGACTCTGAATAAATAATCCTTTTCCGAAACAAATTTTCATTTCTTGTCACTTAAATAATAAAACCTTTTCTAACTTAAAATATACATATTTTTTTGGAGTACGTAAAAAAGGGGTGTGACAATTATGTGTTTGTGCATCATAGTGTTTGTATGAGGCATCTCAGTGAAAATCTCTGAATGAATCACCATTGTATAGATTCTCTCTATTTGTACTACCATGCGGCCAAGGCGTACATGTTGAAAGAATTTAATGACTACTTCAATGCCCTTAAAGAAAGATACCCCAGCACGGCAGCTTGCCTCAAGCATGACATTGGATTTGAAAAGTGGAGTTGGGATAACTTTTCATGTAATAGATTCAAAGTCATGACCATAAACTTCACTGAATCGCTCAACTCAATGTTGCTCGACAAAAGAGAGTATCCATTGGCGGCCATCTTCAATTTAATTGCACATAAATTTGGAAAAATATTCAGGAAGAGGTAAGCAGAGGTGAATAATTCAAGGACACCATTTATTCCTGTAGACGAGAATATCTTGAGGGAAAACATGACAGAGGGCAACAAATTTTATGTGAATAATATAAATGGAAGCACCGACAAATTCACCATTCTTGGTTATGGTCCTTCCTCCAAAGTTAATATATCGATACGGTCATGTTCTTGCAGGAAGTTCAACTTGGTGAAATTTCTATGCGCTCATGCAATGGCAGCATTGTGTTTAAAGCACGGGGACGAATACGACACTAGCATTTACAACTACTCTTTGCCCATATATTCAAAAGAATCATACCTGCATACTTGGAACCTATTTGTGTTGTACCTCTGGAGTCGGAGTGGAATGTGGCGCAGGAGTATCTATAAATGTAAGTTCTTCCACTAAATTTCAATCCCAAAGTAGGGAAGAGGAGGGTGAGATGTGTTAAGGGTATATTGGAGCCTTCAAGGCCCAGGAAAAGGAACAAGTTCTCCAAGTGCAAAAGTTCGGGACATAAGAGAACAACATGCAGCCTTAATGTAGGATTATAGGATTGACATTGTACTTTATATTTTTGGCTTTGTCAAATGCACTGAACAATATGTAATGTGTATTTTGTTTTCAAAGCCAATGAACTGCAGTCAAAATTGAATTTTTTCTATGCATTATCGATTCCAGTTCATATATTATATACTACGTAATAAATAGATTATACACTAAAATAATTGACTAGCCTTATAATATATAATAAATCAGTGTTTGGTCTACAAAGTAAATATTCAATACATAGTGTATAATAAACCTTTCACGTTGTCTATTGAACAAATCCTTTTCTTAATACACTGTTAAGTTTAGAATAATTATGACACATTGGAAAAGGTGCCATTTTGAAAACACCCAACTCAAGTTATGAAATTGACTTTACACGTTACACATCGACTGTACTCAAAATATATAATAGTTCGATGCATAGTCTACAGAGTATAGGTTAATCTACATAGAATATAATCGACCTTTCGAGTAGTCTATTACAAAAATCATTTTCTCCATACACTGAACATTTTAATGTAATTATTACACTTTGAGAAACACAATGATTTGAAATGACTCAACTGCTACAACTGCTGTGACTTTTCATTTACTATTACCACACGCCTTTTTTCCTTACTCTAGACTATTTAAACAGGCCATTGTTGATTATAAATCCAATTTCAAAATAAAATACTAAGAAGCAAAAAATTGGCAAGGAGAAGGTAACCACTTCGTCAAATGCACAGGATGAGGAAAACCAACAACATCGAATTGCTCTGGATTAGGAGTGACCTGAATTTTCTTTTCTAGGGTCTTGGCACTGATCAGCAGTGGCTGGACAGGGAACTTCAACGGATGGCCCGTTTACTTCGGGCCATAGCCGAGAGGCTCCACCTAGACCCCCATGACCTCATCACCCCCCACCCCTTCTTCCCCTAGTATAGTTTAGTTTAGAAAGGTGTAGTTCATTGTTGAAGCTTTCATGGTGGGATTTTGTAAATGAAAGCTTCCTTTTTGTCTCTTTGGTTGGAATTTTATCCCAAAAGTTGAAAATGTACCAGCAATGAACTTTTATCTATCTATGAACAAGTTTGTGTTTACATTATCTTCTATTTATGTATAATGATTTTATGTCTTTCAGTCTTTGTTGATGATTCATGAGTAGTGCATGTTAAAAGATTTGCAACCACTATTTTGTTAAATGTAAGAAAAAAATATTGAATATATAATCGACTACGCTAAATACAAATTATATACGCTCAATACGAATATATAATCGACTACGAAATATTGAGTACAGTACATTTAAACACTTCTAAAAACTCTTTCATTAAACTTAAGAAAGGAAATATTAAGGTTATAATCGATTAGGCTAAGTATGAATTATATACTGCTGGCTTTGTTAATAATTAAGTGTATTGACATATTATCGATTTCGACTAAGGTCGATTATCGACCTATCATATAGTTTATGCTAAACTTACTGAATATATGAACAACTTAAAATAATGATAAAAAAGGAGAAATTAAATTAAATAAAATTAAAGTATGTCAATTAACACCATTAAAATATTATAAAGCAATTTAGATACATCAATTGTGATTCTCAATCACTTTGAACGTGATCAAGTGTTATATAAGGCACGTTGTAGTCATAGATCATGAGATGGGACTATAAAAGGGGACGAATAAAATAAATAAAATAAATAAAATAAAATAAATATGAATGATCCAAGCACTAAAGAACAACTTCATATCATGACATGAAATTAGACTTGTGTAATGATCATAAGAAAGAGTGATGGTTGTCACTTCTTGGTGTTCAATGGACAAGTAGTGTCTGAGAACAAGAAGTCCTTCTCAATATAGACGTTTGTTCTGAGTAATTGGTTGTTACTACCATTGCCCTCCCCTATACTTATTTGATCGAGTGTCCAATTATTTTGTACTCTCATATTATGATATTTAGTCACTTT
>NC_061117.1:26509041-26544809 GCF_002878395.1 Capsicum annuum | reverse complement strand
AAAGTGACTAAATATCATAATATGAGAGTACAAAATAATTGAACACTAGATCAAATGAGTATAGGGGGAGGGAAATGGTAGTAAAAAATAATTACTCAGAACAAGCGTCTGTATTAAAAAGGACTTCTTGTTCTCAAATACTACTTGTCCATTGAACACTCACAAGTGACAACCATCACTTTTCCTTATGGTCATTACACAAGTCAAATCTCATGTCATGATATGCCGTTGTTCTTTAGTGCTTGGATTATTCATGTCTATTTTATTTTATTTTATTTTATTCCTCTCATTATATAGTCCCATCTCATGATCTATGACTACAGTGTGCCTTAGATAACACTTGATCATGTTCATAAGTAATTGAAATTCACAATTGATGTATCTAAATTACTTTACAATAGTTTAATGGAGTTAATTGACATACTTTAATTTTATTTAATTTAGTTTCTCCTTTTTTGTCATTATTATAAGTTGTCTATATATTCAGTAAGTTCAACATAGACTATATAATAGGTCGATAATCGATCCTAGCCGAAATCGATAATATGTCAATATACTTAATCATCAACAAAGCCGGCAGTATATAATTCATACTTACCCTAGTCGATTATAGAAGACATAAACATTCTTTAGAGACCCTTATGATAAACCATTTGAATTTCTCCCAACGGTACAATTCAAACGGTTATAATTTTTCAATGGTCAGATTTCGGTAGCCCTACTATATAAATAAAAGGGACCTTTTTGAAATACTCCACGTTCATTTATTCATCACTTTCTAGTTTTGCTTCAAAAATAACAATATCACAGTCATCTCAAACATACAAAAGTACTTATATTTCTCATTATGGTAATCCCGTTGTTTTGAAGACATCACGAACTGACAAGAATCTAGGTCAAAAATTCTACAACTGTGCAGTTGAAAAGGTTTGTTTTTATTTGAATAAAAATTTATTTATGTTCATTACATAATACAATTTACTAATTTATCATCGTTATTTTAGGATAATGATGGATGCTCTTATTTCAGGTGCATTTTCTCCGATTTTGAGGGATCAAAATTTCAAGGCGTTGTAAAGCTTGAAATGTTGAAAAGTCTTAGAGATTTCGAAGAAAATAAGGATCTTCTTATGACATTATATAGAGAATAGGAACACAGGATTGCTCACTTAAAAGGATTGTTAAAAGACGTCGAATTGAGAAGGATCAACTTAAGTATAGGTTGGCGATGGCTGAAGAAAAAAAAGTGCCTGAAATTATAGTGTATGGCTTACTATTAGTTTTGGCTTTTTGAAAAAGTTTAATGGGAGTGTAGTGGGATTGAATGTATTCTGTCTCTTTTATTAATCGATTACTTTTCACTTATATTATATATAGTTTACCTTTTTCATTCATCGACTACACAATATTTTACTATATATGTTTTACCTTTTAGTCAGAGTCTATAATCAATTATGACATTCATGTAAAAGCAATTATACGTCGATTATATAAAATATAAAATATTTATCATAAACTATAAAAGCAATTTCGAAAATAAAATTGTTCAGCTCTACACATCCAGAAAAAAATAATATTGTCTTATCTAACACAAATAAACATCAGCCACAGATAAAAATTAAACATTGTCTAAATATTCCTCAACATTTTCATCTTCCACTTGCATCTTGTTGATGTCATGAGTAACTTCCTTAAGAAAATCATCTATGTTTGGAAATGCATTTTCATTTCCTTCCTCTACAATACCTTTTTTTTCTAGTGCCTTATTTTTTTCCTTCTTCTTTATGTTCTTCTTCCTCTTCTTTCTCTACTTCTCCTATTGCATTCTTGCTTTCTCCTTTTTCCTCTTCTGCTTTTTCTCCATTTCCTTCATTGTTTTCTTCTTCACAAATACTTTTTTCAATTTTATCTTCTTCATCCTACCTTCCTTCGTCATGATTATAGTTCTCCACACTAGCTAATTAATTAGCTTTATTTTACTTTTCACAAATAGCTTCTTCATTTTTTCTTCTTTCTCTGCATCTCCTTCATCGAGATTTTCTTTCTCTACAACAGTTGCATCATCAGGGATCATCACCTCATCAGCATTGATCGAGGCATGTTCCAAAGATGTTGCCTCAGGAAGCGTTTCTTTAATGTTGTTGTCATCGTGGATAGCTCTCGCCAATGAATGCTGACCTTGGACCTGCACACTTGCATTTTCAAGTATTTATCATTTATAATAAACTATGCTATTAGTTGATGAAGAATGATATAGATTCTATTATAAGCAAAATAAATTAAATAAAATATGCAACTTTTATAATATACAGAGCAGATATTACCTTCATCTTCATCTCTTTTCTTCTGTTTCTCCTTTTCTGCTCTCCGCAACCTCTCTTCTTTCACAAAATTAACAATGTTCTTGAACGACTCCTCCAGCCTAAACGTGCGCTCTTCCAGATTCTGATCATCGGTGTCTTTTCTGATGCTCTCAGCTTACTTGTCCTCGCACCGCGAGTGACATGCCTTGAAATAGCATTTCCACCCAAATCTCGGTCATCATACCCGTCATCACCATTCTCCGATGAGGTGATGACAGTCACACCCTCCAGATTGGCCTTCAAGCTATAATTGTATGTGTCTTTCGATTTATCCATGAATGCTTTGAAATTTTTCATGTAGTGTTGCTTCATTTCAGGGACTGTGGGGATAAGGTACGGGTGCACTCTCTACAGATAAATAGGCAAATGTGATTATTAAGCAATACAATATTGGTAAAAGTATTCTTCGAAAAAATAATTTCATACCTTTGTGCTCCATCCGTTCAAATATGGATCACCTTTGATTAGTTTATCGCCTTTTGAGGTGTGTCATCTGAGCAACCGGGGAATGAGTAGCAGGTCTTCTATTGATTTAGCATTTCCCCTATCGAACTCAGGAAAGGCTTCGTATATTTAAATTTTTGATCAAAAAAAAAATAAAAACATATAACTCAGTCAGTATAGTGTAGACACTATAGATAAATTATAGTATAGAATAAACTACTTCAATGGTTTATAATCAATACCACAAATGCCCAGGGGAATCCGTCGAGCGCGTACTATGAAACTCCCTTTGTCACAAATGTATTCTTCTTCTTCATAAAGTCTATCCGCTTGTTTAGATAGTCTAGAGTCAAGGCAAATGACTCCTTACCCCAGGGATATCTCTCAAAGAATTTCAGGTTATCCACCATCTTGATGGTGTCTATGTCCACGGTTTTTGACAAGTCGCCTGCAAGCAATATGCAATGCACAAACCAAACCAAGCAGCATTTGAACTTGTCCTCCTTTTCCATCCTTCCACCTCTAATAAGCTTCAACAATCTCTTGGCATTTACACTCTTCTTTTCCGCAATCTTTTTGAAAAAGCTTCACTCTCCTCCATCGCTTTGACATATTTTGAATCACGGAGATAATGACCATAGTTTAAATTCGTGATTAGCGTAAACTCTTTCAGGACAAAACATGCAGGCCTGGCGTTGATGCAGAACCACATTTCATGCAGCTTGTTGTCTTGTTCAACTCGACAAAGAAGTGTATATTGAACAAGCTGCCCATTGAACTTCATATATTATGGCAAGTCCCATAAACAACCAAAATAGGAATTCTTAAACCTAGACTTCAGGCGTTGATTGACCACGACTTATTTGAATTCATAAAAAAATTTCAAACGATACCTAACAGATATCTTAGTCGAAAATGATCCAACATTATCCATGACTGTGGCGAGGTCATACCTCTCAGCCGAAATAAACCTTGTACAGTGGGACAAGATCAATGCTTCCTCTTCTATTCTAGGCTTAATTTCTATTTCCTCCAGTTCATCTCTAACCAAAGCTTGAACAGCTTTATCGCTGCAATTTCTATTCTCTGATTCATTGACTACTCATTTTTTTCTCATAACTCTCAATGTCTACAGCCTTGCGTTTATCACCTCTAGCCATTTTTTATGATCCACGTAAAAAAAAATAAGATTTCTCAATTATGACAGCAAAAATAATACCTAATCAACCTAATAGTCTTTAACATGATAGCAGTTGTAGCACACCAATTGCCTATTAGCAGAACAAGAAATGAATCTAAAACAGCTCCATCGCACACAAGAACATGCATCTAAATCACCATTATATTGAACAAAAACAGGAACGACCATAGATTTTTAGCACGATAATCGAGAAAAATTAAAAAAAAAAATTCTCTATGCAATCGTTGAGGGAAATAACAAATCCATCAAAAATAATGCACAATCAAACCAATATCAACTTAAAAACACAAATTTCAAGTAAAATCAAGCCCCATTTTTTCAAAAAAAATTTAATTTTTTTCGTTCAAATACCTAATCAACAAAACGGTATATTAACATCACAATAACGACATATGATTGAAACCAAGGAATGCCCAACATGAATATGCATCTACAACACTATTACATTGAAGAAAAGTTTGAAGAAAAATCAGATTTTTTGACACATTCTGATGAAATTAGCGAAACAATTTCACCATGCAATCGCCAAGGATAATCTATATGCACCAATTATCCATCAACAATCAAAAAAATATCAACTAAAAACAAATAATTTCAGTAAAATCAACCCCCATTTAAAAAAAAAATAATATTATCCCAAACTAGTTGAAACGACATAAACTAAAACAGCAAAATAATGAAGAAAAAAATTCCATTAATATGGAGCACAAATTACTCGGGAGATGAATATAAATTGAAGTTGAAGATCGGAGTTCTTCAAGATTTACACAAGCTAGAAATTAAAAATGGTGGATGGGTAAGGAACAAGCGGGAGAGACGAGAGAGAGTGAGGAGAGAAAAAAAAGTTTTTGGTATTTAATGAAAAAGTGAGGTGTGAAAAGTATTTAAAAAGACATAAGGGGTGCCAAAAACCTAAAAATTTAAACAGAAAAAAAAAGTGTATTTATCAAAGTAAGTGTTGAAAGTGTCCTACCAACTAAATCTTCTTGATTAACCTTTTATACTAATTTTTAACCTCCATACCTTATTGCTATTAAATAATTTAAATCATATTTCAAGTCAGTAGCTGGTTCGTAGAGCATAAAATAATGCAATTAATGGTGATAAGACATTGATCCTAGACCAAAAGGCATATTAAGCATAAATCTCCAAGTTTAAATTCTTCATGTATGTATAACTTAAAAATCCAAAGAAAGTATAAAGTAGGCTTAAACCTCTCCCTTGTTGTTAATAAGGACTTAGCTGTCCCATTGAAAGGAAAACTAGTAATCCAACCCAGAAAGGTCGTTGATAAGAGTATCAAGAAACAAATAGCGAAAAAAGCTGAAGTCAGAACAAAGGGAGATGCTGTAGGAATAAAGCACCAACAAAATTAATACTTTTCCCCCTATTAATTAGACCTCAGAATATCTTGCAGGTATGCTATTACTACTAAACATCCATAAATCGTACACGTACTTCTATGAGTTTAATTTTTATAAATTGATAGCATAAAAATATTTTTACGCTATGAAGCTGCTACGCATTATTCTCTTCATTTATTTTTATTTGTCTAGTATTGATACACCCCTTTAAAGAGCAACAAATAGAATGAAAATTGTATTATATTATCCCTTCAATATTGTAAATTCAATATTTTAGAAAATGCATAGGGAAATAAGTATATCTAATAATAAGGATAAATTTTTGAAACATCACAAGTAAAAATGAACATCTATTTTTAGTATAAATACGAACGAAAAAAGTGAAAAATAAAAGAGGTTACTTATTATGTATAAGAAATTAAAATATATGAATAGCCAAAAATTAAATTCGTTCCTACTGCTCTTTTATATATATATATATATATATATATATAAAATAACAGGTAGAAATTCGCCCCCCTCGTCCGCTGTGGAGTCGCAGTGATAGGGAAAGGGAATGGCCACACCACACTTTTTTCCATCAACATTACAACATATCGTAGTGGCAAAAACAAACAAACACTGACTAGTACCCCTCACCCCCTCCCCCCCGCCCAAAAACAACTCCCTACCCCCTATCTTCTTCACCACTCAAAAAAGTTATTACTCTCTCTAATCTAATCTACTCCTATGTGACATTATTTCACTGAGCATAATTTTTTGAAAAAACAATAATAGAGACAGTATTGGGGTTATTCAATTCTATCATGAATCTATTATCTTCCGCCAACACAATTGTTGGATAACTCTAACCCAGTAAGACTTGACAGATTGGAAAGATATCACTTAGTTTTTCTCTTCACTGGAATGTAATATGATACCTCATGATTTTTCCCTGTTTCAATCATCACATCACCATATCCTTGGGTAAAATTTCATTTTTGAAACTTGTTATGTAGAACAAGTCTTAGACATTTGTTTGACGATAAATCACAAACATTGAATCTATTATCTCCCGCCAACATAATTATTGGATAACTCTAACCCAATAAAACTTGACAGATTGGAAAGGTATCACTTAGTTTTTCTCTTCACTGGAATGTAAATCTGATACCTCATTATTTTACCTTGTTTCAATCATCACTTCACCACATCCTTGGGTAAAATTTCATTTTTGAAACTTGTTACGTAAACAAGTCTTAGACATTTGTTTGGCGATAAATCACAAACATTTTAAAACTTTGTTTCTAAATATAATGATATGACATTCGTTAGGATGTATTAAGAAAGAAAATGTGTTAAGTGAGACAAAGAAGGTACTAATTATATTAGTAATAGAATCTTTTTTTAACAAACACTCCCCACCCCCTCTTATTTCTTCTTGTAGACTGTTATGCTAGTATAATGGAGCCAAAAACTTTTGATCCCTCTTTCCCCAATGAAACCCTAATTATCTCTTCTGTATATCTGACACAATTCTGAAAAGAGCCCACCTTAATATCCTAGCTTAAATTCCTAAAAACCCAGTCTTCTATGTACCACATATCCTCTATATATACACACTATATGATAGGCACTAAGGTGTATTGATCTACTTGTTTTTCTTTTTTCCTTATATTCTAGTATTTCCTATTGCCCGTGGGTACTATTGCTCAAATGATCCCTAGATATAGGTCAATTCTTTTTCTTTTTTTGCTTTATTTTGTATGTAGAAGGAGAGCTTTAGCATAACCGGTAAAGTTATTGTCGTGTAATCGGATCACAATTTCAAATTGTGAAAACAGTCTTTTGAAGAAATGTAAGTAAAATTGTGTACAATAGACTCCTGTGGTTTGATCCTTACCTTGAGGTCGCGCACAGAGGAAACTTAGTGCATCAGACCGTCCTTCCCCATTTTGTAGGCTCTAAGATGCCTTCTTAGGTTTATACTGTATAGGAAAAAGTGAGAAAGAAGAAAGTGAAAGCCTGATAGTAGCTAGGGAGTTTAAAAAAAAAATAGAAAAGGGAAGTTTATGTTTTGGTTATTTTGTTTGCATTCTAAAGATAGATGTATTTTGTAGGGAATAGTATTATGTCTTTCTTTATATATACACAATTTTTACTGTTTTTGATACTACATTATATTAGCCCCCCTTTCTAAAAAGCAAGCTATATTAGAGAGAGAATAAATAAAAGCTTTATTTTCTCTTTGGTCTCTAAAAGAGCTCTATATATTTGGTGTTGTTCTTTCTTCTTCAATTCCACCTTGAATAATCATTTCTTCCTCTTCTTTCTCTTCTTTCTTCAAACAGAAAAAGATTCATCAAAAATGGCAAGTTGCATTGATGTTGCTTCTGAACAACTTTGCTATATCCCTTGCAACTTTTGCAATATTGTTCTTGCGGTATCTATCGATCTATCTATCTTTGTTCCGACCTATAATTTTCATGTATTTTATATGAACGAACATATACGAATTCAGGATCTAGAGTCGGTGGATTTTAAATATGTACGATCTTACAATTATATAGATACACATATCTACTTAAATTTTAATAAAAAGATGGGAGTTCAGTTGAACCTGCAAAACTTGCTCTGAATCCGAGTTTTTCTTGTGTGCGAATTTTGGTTGTCTTTTTTATTTTCTTTTTTTTGCTTGAACTTTCTTTGTCGTGTGTAAGGGAGATGAGTAAAGCTGATTTTGTGAATGCAAGTGTTAATTTAATTTGTGTTATATATATACATAAATCAAGTGATCTATAAGGGTTTTCTTTGTTTTTAATTTGCTTTGAGAAGTCAAGTCACAATCCATATAGAGACTTTTCTTCTTCTTCTTTGATCTTTTGCCAGTCAAAGAAAGAAGGGGGGAAAAAGTCTTAACCTGAAAAACCTGAACCTTCTAATCAGAATCTTTTTCTCTCTGTTGATTTTATGATTTTTAAACATAATTTGATGAAGACAAGTCCTTATAATTAGTACTCAGAAGAGAATTAATTTCCTCTTCTTTTTTTTAAGAAAAAAACAATAAACTCTCTCTCTCTCTCTTTCTAGCTAGCTCTATGATATATACCTTTCTCTTCTTTTTCCTTATTTTGACTGAAAAGATAGCACTAAGTTCAGGCACCATATGAGTATATGTGTTGGTAGACAGATGAGCTTTTAGTTTTCCCTCATGTGTGTGTTAATAATCATCAATCTCTTTACTTTCTTCCCCCCCCCCCCCCAAAAAAAAATAGTCATTGTATTTAGGGTTTTCTTGTTGGTTTTATTTCTCTCAAAATTGAAAATGTTGTTGTAATACGTACATACACAAAAAAAAAGGGTTTGTGGGAAGAGATTTCAAGATTTAGAAAACCCATCTCCCTACCCCCTCTAAAAGTAAGGGGGAGGCAAAAAAGAAAACCTATCCAAGGAGCGGTGATTTCAAGATTTAGAGTTGGTGAATTCTGCTTTATGTATATGTGCGTATGTCTAATTTTGTACACGCCCGCACAGATAGACATAGGACTGGAGATCATTTAAAACCTAATTGAGTAAATAAAAGTGAGTTTTTTCTAACAGTTTAAGCTATTAGATGATATAGTACGTCACATGCTTCAATAGAGATCAACTCAACGATTCTATTGAACTTGTTACACTACTCTAGATTTGCTGCGATCTCCACAGTTTCAACAAATTTTAGTAATTTCGAGATCTTTAGTTGTGGTTTTTTTCCTTAATGAGGTTTCTAATTGATTTTTTTTTTTTTTTGGTGAAATTGTTGTAGGTAAGTGTTCCATGCAGCAGCCTATTTGATATTGTGACTGTTCGTTGTGGGCACTGCACAAATCTGTGGTCCGTCAATATGGCAGCTGCATTTCAGTCCTCTTCTACCTCCTCCTGGCAAAATCATCAGGCTCAGGTTCGGTCCGAATCAAAATCCTAATCAAAAAATAATAACACAAAAAACAATAAACATTTTTATTTTTTCTCTCTCTCTTTCATATTTTTGCAGCTCAAATTGTGGGCGTTTTGTTCATAGGTTGCAGAATCCCCAGGGGATTTTTCTTTTTGTTTTTAATTTATTTTTTTCATTCTTTTGAGTGAACAAATATGTACAGAGACACATTAATACTCAGATTGAGTTGTTCAAAGCACAAAAAATAAAATAAAATTTAGCACTATACTGGTATAGCCGCCATATATAACTTAAAAAAACTATCCATAAGCATTTTCTATTTGAGGCTTGCAGCTTTTACAAATCTAAGTATTTTTCAAGGCTATACTTTTTTACATATACTCCCTCCTTCCCAAATTATCTGTTTCAAATTTTATAATTTGATATTTTATTTTACTTATTCTTTTTCATTAATTAAAATAAGATAAATTTTTTTTTTCATATTTTACCTTTTACATTAATTACTTTTTCTTCAAATTAAATTATAAATATCATTTAATAAGGGTAATATGATAAACTAAGTATATTATTAATTATTTTTTTAATCAATATGTCAACTCAATTTGAAATGGGTAATTTGGGAGGAGTAGTATAGAATATTTTTTGATTTGATAGTTTGATTTTTATTTTTTCCTTAAATGATTTTATTTTCCATCAGGGTTTGTCCTCTACTATGGAAACAAAGCCTATAAACTAGGAATTTTTGGCCCATATTTTATTTTATTTTTTGTATCTATAATCCCAACTCATTCAGTCACTTCAACACTGTTATGACCTATCTTCTTTATTCATAAAACATCACTTCAATCTTTTTTGGTCAAACCATAAAGAAACCCTCAGCCCTACCCCCTACCCCCAAACAAACCGCACAAGAACCTCAAAACAAAATTAATTGCAAAATAGAAGTAATAATTTGAAAGGATAAAATAAAGGACTCTTCTTATGTATCTCAATCTATTAGCAAAAATAGGTAGGTTGCATTATATTTCTCTTGTTTCTTGCTTATACTCTCTTGCGAGATTTTGGATCTTGAAAAACTCCACACAAAGGAGGAAAAAAAGTAGTTAAGAGCTTCATAGTTTGACGTAATCAATTTCATAGTTGTGCTCGACGACTTTACTAAGAACAAGAAGCTAGAAGTCTCAACTATATGACTACTACTATATCAGATGCACTCCGCAAGTAGATAGTTGAATGACTAGATTGATACTTTAAAGGATCATTTGGTTCAGTAAAAATAAAATTAGAGATTGTATATTTATCTCGCCTTTGACTAAGTATATCAATTTTGGTATTATGTATACCATATAGAATGTAAATTTATAATCCCGAGATACCGTTTTTGAAACACGCTACCCTAAATGATACTTTCTTGGTAGATTTTACTTGTCTAGTTTTAATTTGCTTTGTCTAGTGATCATGTAAAAGTGGACCTAAGAGTACCAATCAATATAAACTATCAAAATTAATTAATGTTTCTTGTATCAAATTTTATGTATCTCTTTGTTACATTATTTTTCTTATGAAGTCATGTATATTTTATGACATACTTTTAGGTTCCAAACCACACTGCTCCGGAGTACAGGATGGATTTTGGTTCATCAACCAAATGCACCATGAACCGGATGACAATGAGAACCCC
This sequence comes from Capsicum annuum, assembly GCF_002878395.1. Lineage (NCBI taxonomy): Eukaryota > Viridiplantae > Streptophyta > Magnoliopsida > Solanales > Solanaceae > Capsicum > Capsicum annuum. Next base: position 26,533,840 of record NC_061117.1, on the reverse strand, counting down.
TATCACAAGCAACATTCATCACGAGGAGAGGATTGTCAATCGACGTAATTATATTTATATATTAATACTACTCTTACTACATTTAAATTTTAAAAAATATACAGTCCAACATAAGGTATTATGTGCGACGTACTTCAATATACAACACTAAACTATATTATATATGGAGAAAGCATCTACGTTGTTCAGACTTTTTAAAAATATCAAGGGTGCATGTTGAATTCTTCAAAAGTTGTGTATATTTGAAAAATCTCTTCGAAATGTCAAGGGTACATGTTGGATTCTCCAAAAGTCGTGTATATTTAAAAAATCCAACACGGAATAGCTTTGAAAGTGAAGAGTCAATGCAACTTAGAAAAACATTGTGCATAATATGTCAATCTTGTATGGTCTATAATAGTGTATGAAAAGTGTTTATACACAAATACTAGTTAAATCGAATACCAAACTCAAATATAAGCTACGTGGCGTAAATATTTTCTCAAAGTAGACATGAAGCGTAACTTTTCTTCTCTTTTTTGGGTCATTTATTCCCTTCATTGTCTTAATATATTTGTTTGGTTATTAATGCTAGTGTGTTTTCTTTTTCAGCTCCCGAGAAGAGGCAGCGAGTACCTTCTGCATATAATCAGTTCATAAAGTATATATGTATCTTTATTAAAGTTTTTTTTATGGCAGAATTAACCACTATATCAATTTTATTTTTAAATTTTTTTGACACAAAACGCCTAAATGTGCAGAGAAGAGATTCAGAGGATCAAGGCTAATAATCCAGATATCAGTCACAGGGAGGCATTTAGTACTGCTGCCAAAAATGTAACTACTTTTTCCTTACATTCTTCAAAACTTTTTTCTGTCTTATTTCCTCCACTATTTCATTCTAATTTGTTTTTACATTTTTTCTGAACTTAACTTATATACACTGTAAACTTAAAGTTTAGGTAAGGGCTTTCTAAACATATGTATTAATAGACATTTCATTTAATTTAACTTCCATGCTTAATATTACTAGTTGTTTCTGTTTTCTATTAGCGATATTAACTATAATCTCAGCTTTAAAAAGAAATCTTTATGTGGCCATAGTATAAAATAATTTTATTCTCTATTAATTTAATTTATTGTATCGGGTAACCTGCCTTAATTCTTAAGTTACTAATCTCACTTCTTTTTTTACGGACAATTATCAGCAGTTATTTTTTTTTCTCCATCAGTAATTATCTTTTAGGTACTTTCTAGTATAAAAGTTCTTTTACACTATTGGTGTATGATTTAAGCTCTATTTTTTTTAATAGATGGGTAATGACAGATCAATTACTTTATTTTGGTGTAGTGGGCACACTTCCCTCACATTCACTTTGGACTCATGTTGGAGAGCAACAATCAAGCCAAACTTGCTTGTGGTAATGCATCTACAACTCAAGCTATATATATTTGCATAAATCTGTGCTAGTGTCATTGTTTACATTTTGATAGTTGCATTGGACATTAGTCTTTACATCAGTAAAGAAAACCATCAAAAGCATAATATTATAGTAGCTTATTAAGAAAAAATAGTAATTGTCAGTCCAAGATGGAAAACTTGTCAAGGTGTTTAGTTAGAATTGATTTGGAGAGAATGAAGAAAACTAGAGAGTTCTTGAAGAGAGAGAGGTAATTTCGTGGTAACACCCGTAGGTAACCTCCACGGCGGACAGGCTATTTATATTAATGACTTAGAGTATGTACAATTAATATATAACAGTACGTCACATATTAATCAGGCTCCACAACCTAACAAGAACTTTATTGAAATAGTTCATCAGCCACTAATTCAAGTACTATTGTAGGTTGTTTAGAAAACATTCTTTGAGTCGTAGTCTTTCCTCAGACCTTACATGAACCCAGAATGCTTTGTGCACTGAATTGTTCTTTCCTTGGATCTTGCATGTCCTCACGTTGTTTGTTTTTCGATGGTCCCATATAATCCAATTGTATCCCTTCATTCCATCTTTTTACACTACCTACATTCTAGAAAATTAAACCAAAACCTTAAAAAGAGTAAAGAGAGAAAATTATTCTCTTATATTTAATACAGGCATTAAGTTTTCTCTCCCATAAAGCAACTAAGTATAGGTTGTAGGTTTTTGGGATGCCCGAAATGTATTGTTTTATATTATTACACATGTAAAATGATGGCTATATATACTTTTAATATTCATTATTAGTAATATCTTTTTTTTGAGCCTGCAATCAAAGGAGTATTATTTAATTTACTTTTGTTACATTAATTTTCAGGGAGCAGAAAACTATAAGCTGCTTTGCTAGACAAATAAAAGATCTTCATTTTATGAAGCTGTGTGTTGAATTGATGATAAGAGTGTGACATCAAGGTGTTCTATGGAGTGTGGACATAAACTACATATTATAATTAGGCCTTTCTAATCAATTCGTTGTATTTCAACTTATATATTGTTGAAAAAACTAAGTTTCCCTAATTATTGTCTACTCTTATTAATTGTCTTTCTCTATTGAAAGAAAATTTTAGAGAGATTTCTCATATATATCTTGTTCTTTAATCTCTTCCATTTCTTGATCCCAGATCCCGCTTTCATGTTAAGTTACGGTGTTGTACACGACCTCATAAGAATAGAATGAAAAAGAAAAATGTTTCCAGCTACTGGTCTTTGACATAAAGAAATAAGTAATAGTAGGTTGTTTTGGACGTTTTCTAGGAAAAGAACGAACCACTATAAAAACCACAACGTGGAAGTTTTTTTGGTCTTGTTAATTATCTTTTTCTTTTAGAGATTTAATTTATTTATTTTTTTTAAAAAAAACAATGATATCGAGGAAATGAAATTAAAGCTAGCAGCAATTGGTCAGTGAAAGTTTGCAAATTGTAAATGTCGAAATATGAGAAAGTTTATACATAAATGTTGAAAATATGAATAGGTTTACAAGAAATATTCATGAATGTACATCTATGTAAAACATCTTCATTTTTCCAAGTTGAACACATTACTGAACTTGTTCATTATTCATCCTCAGTCTAAAAGTTAAGGACAATATATTATAAATTTTCAAATCATTTCATTAGCAAATACCACTTGAATTAGAATTCAAAATGGCAATCCGACGCACAAATATCTCGTGTTAGCATGGTTTAGGAAAGCCCACCCCAAAGGATGTCATATTGACAGTTTACCTTAATGCAAACATTGGTGACTACTTCCACGACTCGAACCACTTGATTTCCAAATATTACATCCAAAGTTCAAGCATGTAACCATATTATGTTAGATTCCGTGTTGCAATTTGAAGTTCAAACATATAAAAACTTTTTACGATATTATAAAGTTAAAAAGGTGAAAACTTATTTATGTCTTGTAGCTAGCTTGATGAAGGGTCTTATCTTTATCAGTACTTATTTTTCATTGTAAAGTACCTCTAAAGTCTTGTCAATGGGACTCCAGCCTTCCCATTTTAAATAATGCTACAGATACCACAATTAGAAAATATGTAACTATTCCATTTTGGTTACTTTGAATCTACTATCCTTTATTCAAATCAATGTCTTATAACGTCAGAACCAGAAACCTTCATTTAAGGACAAGCAAAAACCTAAAAACCTTTAAAAAGCTTTTGACATGTGTCAACTAATTAAAAGTTAGGTCTTATTTTGGTGGGACAACAATTTGTTAAAACTAGTGTGTGTAATGTCCCATGGTAGGATTAGGGTATTACCTAGATGTTAATAACATGGCATACAACGAAAGTGATATATGCTAAAATCATGAATATGGATGTTTGGAAGTGGAGAGAAGGGCATTGGAGCAAGTTAGGAACAATTTGGATATTTTTATAAAATGCAATAAGCAATATTGTGATGGACGAAAGATGGGCGCTGCAACGATTCAATAATATTTGTTGGTACCTGCACCTTTGAATTGCAGGTAGCAGCGCGGATAAGTACACGACACTTATAGCCTACATTTTTATTAATCACGGACGAGAAGACTCTTAAAGTTATATTTTTTGAATTATTCTTCTAAGTTAGAGAGAGGAGAACGACCCAACCCTTGGTGATCCAAAATTAAGATTCTTACAATAATTTGAGCAATTATTGCTAGGGTAGAATCACGAAGAAATTCATCGATGAACACCAATGAACCCTAGAAGGTTCAAGAGAGTAAAGTAAGAGAGAGAAGCCTTTCCTTTATGAGTGAAAATATTTGATCTAAAATCCCAACTACCTCCACTAACTTCACTTATATATACACTACATAGTGGGCCGGGTTATGTACTGTAATATCGGCTAAAAATGTAAACCAATTACAACTAATTACAACTGAAAGTCCAATGGACATGTGTATATATGTGCTACTAAATTGTATATAAATTGTACACACTATATATGCTATGTATTAACTTCAACACCCCCCCTCCCGAAGCTGGAGGGTGTGAACACGCCAAACTTGTCAAGAATATGATGATGAGCAGGCCAGGAAGAGACTTCGTGAAAATATCAGCAAGATGACCAACGGAAGAAACAAAATGCAGAGAAGCAAGGCTTAATTGAAGACAATCACGAACATAATGGCAGCCAATTTCGATGTGCTTTGTACGCTCATGGTAAACTGGATTTCGGGCAATATGGAAAGCAACCTGACTATCACAATAAATAGATACAGGATCAGATATATGGCAACCAAAATCAGAAAGTAGGCGTACCAAACAAGATATTTCAACAATCACTTTACGAAGAGCACGATATTCAGCTTCAGATGAAGAGAGAGAAAAAGTAGGTTGTTTCTTACTCTTCCATGAGATAGGAGAAACACCCAAGTTGATAAAATAATCAGTGACAGACCGACGGGAGTGAGCACAAGCAGCCCGATTAAAATCAGAGAAAGCTAATAGAGTCATATCAGAGGATTTAAAGAGTAATAGCCCCTGATCAGGTGCATGCAATAAGTATCTCAAAACATAAAACTCATCCAGAAGATGAGGCGTCTATGGAGCCTAAAGGAACTATCTCAAATGCTGGACAGAATAGGAGATATCAGGTCGAGTATGTTGGAGAAAATTTAATTTCCCAATAAGTCGATGATAAACAGATGGATCAGTGAAAGGAGCCCCCATATTAATCGTAAGCTTAATAGAATGATCAAGAGGAGAACTGATAGTCATGAAATTGTCATAGTGGAACTCAGATAAAAGCTCGAAAGTAAACTTTTTCTGAGTCATGAGATATCCCTGGGGATGACAAGTGATCTCCAAGCCCAGAAAGTAGTGTACTGAACCAAGGTCTTTGATCTTGAATTGAGTGTCCAGGAAATATTTCAGATCATCTAAATCATGAATGTTCTCCCCAACAAGGAGAATGCCATCCACATATATAGCCAGCAAGGTATAAGAACCACCAATAGAATTTGTGAATTAAGAATAGTCATTCTTGCTAGAGGAATATCCCTGGAGAGATAAAGCTTCAGAAAACTTAGAAAACCATTATCGGGAAGCTTGTTTCAAGCCATAAAGGGACTTCTTTAGTTTACATACCAAAGGAGAAAGTGATGCAATAGAAAGAGACCTCCAACCTAGGAGGGGGTTTCATATTCACCTCTTCATGAAGATCCCTATGGAGGAATGCATTATTGGCATCCAATTGGTAAATAGTCCAATTATGTTTAATGGATATAAACAGTAGGACCTTTATGGTAGTTAATTTGACTACAGGTGAAAAAGTTTTATTATAATCAATCCCTTCTTTTTGAGTATTCCCCCGAATGACCAACCGAGCCTTATAACTTTCAATAGACCTATCAGCTCTATACTTAATCTTGTACACCCATTTGCATGAAATGGTATTTTTATAAAGAGGTAAAGGGACGAAATCCCAAGTGTTGTTAGCTTCAAGAGCTTGAAACTCCTTAAGCATAGCATCCTGCCATGCAGGATGAGAAACAACTTGTTGATACGACTGTGGATCAGTAGGTAGAGCTTCAAAAGAGGTGTATTTAGAGGCTGAGTGACATACATAGTCATATAGATATAGAGAAATAGTAGTAGGTCTAGTGAACCTTCTTAAAGAGACATAAGAAGGAGGTGGTGTTGGAGATGGAGAAGAAGAAGATGGACAAGGCAAAGGTAGATCAGGAATTCTGATCTTGGTCGTGCTGTTAACAAAAATGAATATTTAATAATTACTTGTCACTGGATAGATAGTAATTTTGTTATGCAAAAACGTATTCTAATATGTTTATATGATGAAGATCGTAGACACACTAGAAGATTTATTTAAGAATCTATTTCTAAAGTAGCAAAATATTATGGTATTGAAAGAAAAGTTTTATGTATAGCTTTTGATAATGCATCTAATAATAGACGGTTGTTGAGTTGTTAAAAGTTGAACTTTCTTCATCGTTACCCGAAATATTTCATGTTAAGTATGCTTATCATATATATAATTTAATCGTAAGAGATAGTCTTAAATTTTTTGAGCTTTATATTGAAATGGTACGGCTTGATGTTGGCTTTATTCAAGGAAATAATCGAAAAGTTAGAGTGAGAGAATTTAAAACCAAATGTGAATAAAATGGACTTAGACCGATATTTATGCCTGAAGAATGTGATACTAAATGGAATGCTACTTATACTTATTTTAAAACTTGACTTACTTATAAAGTTCCTATTATAATGCCTTTTAATCAATATTCTAATTCTTTTCCTGACTGTATGCTACATGATTCTGATTGGGCTGCAATTGATTATCTTGTTAAATTTTTGAAAAAAAATTATATATCTATAGTTGAATTCTCTGGTGCTTACTATCCTACTGTTTATAATATTTTAGCTTATTTAGCCGACATTTCTTATTTGCTTAACGAATATAAGAATAAAAAGGTTACAAAGAAGCTATTACTACTGTGATTGTTAAATTTAAAAAATATTTTTATGTGCTTCCCCCAATTTATTTGATTGGTGCTATCATAAATTCATGTATGAAATATAATACTATGGCCGAATTTAGTTCTATTATTTATAATGCTTAGAGATATAGCCTGAAGAAGAACCTTCTTTGTTTACGGTTATGAGTGATGCGAACAATTACATGGAAGCATTATATAATCATTATGTTGATTTACTTGATGAAGCCTTAGCGGCAAATATCACTTCAACTGTCACTCCTCAAGCTCCCGAGGAGCCATCATCTTCTAAAAGGCATGCACATAGTAGTTATCCAGATTACTTTTTTTATTTAAATATTTGGGACAGGGTACAACCTTCCTCACACAAAACAAATTGTCGGGAAGAGCTTAGGTATTTTCTTCGATAGTCGATTGAGGATCGTATAGCAAGGATCTGTGAGCTAGATTGGTGGAAGAATATTGAAAGACAATATCCTGTACTTTCAAGATTAGCTAGAGATATATTGAATATTTCAATGTCAACTGTTGCATCATAGAGCGCTTTTAGTTAGGGATGACAACAACTTGGAGATAACTGACACTCATTGGGAAGCAATGTTATAAATGTTCTAGTTTACCTTAGAGATTAGATTAGAGTGGAATGAAGAAATCAAGGAATTGAGGAGGAGACGAAATACGAACAGAATCATGAAGAAATTATGACTTCAACAGAGAACTCAGCACAATCAAGTCCAATGCATGGTTTAGCCTTTGCCCCAGTTGATTTTGACTTTCCTATGAAGGTTTCCATTAATATTAACATGCATGAGTTGGAAAAAATGATGCAAAATTTGTAGATTTTTCATTCATGTAAATTATAAGTTTTAGATCATTTTGCAATCAATAAAATACAACATTCATTCACTCCTTATTTTTTTTATTTAAATTGAATATCTAGTTTGAATTAAATACTTTTAATATATTACTAATTTACTATCAAACTTTACTCTATGTTATAAACATAACAAACATATACATATAATGAAAAATAAAAATAATGTTAGCAAATACTACTTAGGCGACTAGTATTGACATATAAAAATACTATAAGTTTATCTTTTAAGTATTGCCTGTAAAATTGTAAATTTTTTAATATATGTTCAAAAACTTAAGTGTTATTATATTAATTAGTATACATTGTAATCTTATATGTATCTATTTGTGTATATTTTCTAAAGTACTATAACATGTAATGTGTATATCTTTCAACATTCAAGTGGTATTTAAAGTAGTATATATTCTACATACATGTGTATATATTTTCTATAGACTCTAAAGTAGTATATATTTAATGTATGCATATGTATATGTTTTCTAAAGTAGTATATATATATATATATATATATATATATATATAGTGTATATATGTTGTATGTGTATTGTTTCAAGTAGTATTTTAAGTAGTATATATATTATATTGTACGTATATATGTGTATATATTTTCTACAGACTCTAAAGTAGAATTTATTTAATGTATACATGTGTATATGTTTTCTAAAGTAGTATATAAAGTGTATATATGTTGTATGTATATTGTTTCAAGCAGTATTTTAAGTAGTATATATATTATATTGTACTCATATATGTGTATATATTTTCAACAGACTCTAAAATAGTATATATTTAATGTATACATGTGTATATGTTTTTCTAAAATCTAAAGTAGTATAATATGTAATGAATATATGTTATACGTTTATTGTTTAACGTATTTAAAATGTATATATGTGTGAATATATAGTATACATTGGAAGAAACATGTAATTTCAAATTTTATTGTTTTTTTTTTATATTTTGATTGGTTTGGACTGGTCAAAATCGGTTTAAAGCTAACTAGGTCGGTCACGGGCTAATTGAGCAGATTTTATTGTAGGGCTCATACTGTACCGGCCCATTAAGACTTGACCCGGGACCAGACCAACCCAAAACCCAATAAGAAAAATTGGGTCGGTGCTGGTTTGAATCGAACCGTCCCGGTTAACGGGTTTGGTTCCTAACATAACAAGTTTTGACAGGTGTTTCCAACATAATTTTATAGTGACAAAAATAAATTGAAATTACAAATAAAACTATAAAGAAACAATAATATTTTTATTGATGAACGATGTGGGTATAATTTTGTTCCTCCCTTGATTCTTCTCTCTTAATTTTCTCCGTAACTAAACATAGGCATAATTGGATTTGATATGAATTTCTCCATAATTTGAGGGACATTATTAGTGTATTTCTCAAACATAGGATGATCTCTTTATGAATATACCATGATTTTATGGCATATTAGAGATGGCTAATCTCTTTATGAATAACCATGAGTTTATGGAATATTCAAGACGCCTCTTTCAGGGAATATTTACCCCTTTAAATAGGCATGATTTAGGGTTTAGGTTAGAGTAGCTACCAAGCTAGGTTTATGGTAAAGTAGCCTCTAAGAACTCTAATAGAATTTGGATTCTTATTGTAGAGTCCACAAAATTTTGATGTCTACAAATTCCCCGTACTTCAAGGCTTGTCGGGGTGTAGACTTGATGAAACTCAAAAACGAGTATTGAAGTACACATAGAGCTTCCATCTTTACTGTCTTGTGGCTACAGATTTGCATATCTGATTTATAAGAGAAGAGATGGAGGGTGGATTTGGTCCCACTGGGCGTGCTAGTTTATTTCCAACATAATTTTATAGTGACAGAAATAAATTACAATCACAAATAAAAATATAAAGAAACAGCAATATTTTTGTTGATAAACGGTGTGGGTACAATTCTATTCCTCCCTTGTGTAATACCCCGGAAAATTTTTCGTTGAAATTTTGTGCGTAAACGTGTTGGGTTCTATCTTCTAGAATGAATTATAAATTTTTTGTGCGGAATGTATTAGATTATGACCCACCATTGCATAGAGTATCGAATAATATTTCCAACGATATGTGGATCATCCAAAAAGGACACCCGAGCGACGAGTTATGAACATTTCGATCGAACCGTGAATAGTAGTAAACAGTAAAACGTGCAGAAAAAAATACTGAGGCCTGACGTATTTTTGCTCTAACTTTAAACGATCATAACACCTTGTACATAATGATCTAGGTGATATACTATATACCAACGGAAAGCTCTTCGAGTCCTCTTTCCAATGAAATTAGTTTCATCCAATTTTTCTATCGGAACAAAAAGTTATGGTCGATCTACTTCAGCCTATCAAAAGTAAATTTTTGGGTCAACTTCAAATGATCATAACTCCTCGTACACAATGATCTGGGTGAGATACTATATATCAATGGAAATATATGAGAGTCCTCTTTCTAATGAAATTGGTTTCATCAAATATGGATATCGGAGTAAAATGTTATGGTTGATCTACTTCAGACTATCAAAACAGTCCACCAAAGGACAGATTCGAGAATTATTTGATTTTTAGGGGCGTTTTGGTCATTCCCCCTCACCCAAAATCCGTCCAAGCCCTATATTAAAGCATATTAGAAACATTATATGTTATATTTCATCAAATTCCCTCAAAAAGAAAATCCTAAGCTCCTACATCCAACTTCAAGAACCTCCAAAGTTCACCATTAATTCTGCAAATTTATTCAAGATTCCAAGTTCCTAGATCAAGAACTCCAAGAACCATCATTCAAAGGCACGATTAACATCTCAAAAATGAGTATCGATCTAAAGTTCATCATTCAAGGTATGTGGGGTTTTTCAACAAGAACTCTCTTTCATTCTTGTGCCCAAAAGTAATTTTCTTTACAAAGGCATGATTTTCATTTGATTTTTACAAATTTGAAGCATGAACCCACATCTTATGATGATTATTATGAAATCTTGATGTTTATGATTTTGAAATATGAATTTACATGTGTGGAGATATAAATCATGAATCTTGAACGATATTTATCATGATTTTGATATTTAGGTCGTGAATCCCCATTGAAAATTGTATTTTTTTTAGAAAGTGTGTGTTATAAGCACGTTGATGTTGAATATTTGAGATATTTTGAATGATTTGACCTTTTGGTCTTAATGGAGTTGTTTTGAACTCGAGTGTGAAAGAATCCACAACGTGATTGATTTTGATAGATGGGAAGCATGATGGCTCCCGATGTATATTTATATATTACTAAAATTGTTTTGTTATGGACTGTCTTTGAAATAATCTGAGCTAAGTCTGGGAGAAATCTTTAGCACCGAGTGAGAGGTATAAAGTGACCTTACTTCCCTAGAACTACGTGCCCCCATAGCAGTGAGCCTGAGGCTGATTTATATAATGATCACTAGTTTATGTAGATTTGATATCGATAGTCCTACTCCGATGGCAAGGATAGGATGGATATCCTCAACGTGGGTTGTACGTTAGACTCCATGTAGCTCACATGGTTTATGTCGGTTATAGGATCTCCCAGTGTGTGTGTGTTTCCTTGTGTCTATGATAAATGGTGAAGTGATTTAAAAGTAGAATTGTGAAAGTTATTCTTTTGAAATATTTAAATGATATTTACATTATGAGAATAAACATTCTTGATAAACTGAAAGTGATTGACAAATTATATGATGCCTCACATGTGTTATTGTACTTATTTCATCCTCTCATGATTATAATGATTTTCTTCGGGCTATGTGAGTCTTTCATACATCCTGCATATTTCTTATAAATATTTATGATGATGATGTTTATACAACTGTATACACCCCCATATACTTGATTCCTTTCCATGGTACTGACCCACATCTTCGGGTGTGTGCTATATTTTCTTGGAATGTAGGTTCAGGTGCTCAGTTCTAGGTTTGACAGTAATTCTTCGGGCATACTGTTCTACATCCTCTTTTGTGGTGAGTCCTCATGTTTCGAGGACGTGATGTCTGATGTTGGTTTCACGAAATTGTTTACATTTGATAACTGAGTATGAGTCAGTTGGGGCATGTCTCAATGGCTCGCTGGTTTTATTGATTTTCTTAGAGGCTTGTCAGACTAGTATAGATGTTGGGAGTTAACTAATAAGTCATATTTTTTTATCTTTTTGAAATTTTTTTATCCTTGGATGATGATTACTCTGTTGATATTTGAGGGTTATTTATGGAAACCCCATTGATTTGTGTTGAACTGAATGAAAATGGCATAAAGAGTTGGCTTGGGGCTACTCGTAGCCTCAAGCATCGTGTGATGCTCCGAGACCCATTTTCCAGGGCGTTACAAACTTGGTATTAGAGCCTAAGGTTTTAAGGTGTCTTAGGGAGTCTGACAAGCCGCGTTAAGTAGAGTCTTGATCATCGGTGTGTAGCGCACCATATCTATGAGCAAGAGGCTACAAGTCATTTTAGGAAAAAGTGTGATTCTTTCTTTCATAAGTCTATCGTGCTGAAAGTGTCTCTCTCTGCTATTGATTCGTTCTCTCCTCTGTTGTGAAATATGCCTCCACTTTGAGCGAGAAGAAATAATGACGGTCATCAACCTCAACCAGCTGACCCATTGAATGAAAACGTGGCTTATGCTGATTTTTGGGCAGTCTTTCAGGCGCTGGCCCAATCTGTTACTGCAAATGTTCACGCCAACCCGGCCTCGGCTCTATAGTAGCAGGGAGGTAATTCAACTGCTGCCAAGATCCGTGACTTTATGTTGATAAATCTGTCGAAATTCTATAGGTCCAAGTCTGATGAGGATCCACGGTTGTTCTTAGAGAAAGTGCGGAAGATTACTCAGGTGATGCTTGTATCTGAGGAACATAGTGTGAAGTTGGCTACGTATAGGTTTAAAGACCTTGCTTATGACTGAGTTGTTACTTGGAGGAAAGGTAGAGGTGAGGGAGCTGTCCCTACAACTTAGCAAGAGTTCCAGGATGCATTCCTAGATAAGTTTGTCCCTTTGGAGATGAGGGAGGCGAAGGTGGAAGAGTTTATGAACTTATGACAGGGCTCTATGACTGTTAGGGAGTACTGTCTAAAGTTCAATCAGTTGGCCAAGTATGCTCCTGACTTAGTGGTTGATAATCGGGCTAGTATGAGTAAGTTTGTGACTGGAGTGTCTAGTTATGTGGTTAAGGAGTGTAGGTCTGCTATACTGAATAGTGAGATAAATCTCTCTAGGCTGATGACTCATGCCCAACAGATTGAAGCAGACAAGATTAAGGAGAGAGATAAAATGAGAGGGAATAAGAGAGCTAGGTTCGAGCAGCACGGATAGGATCAGACTAGATCGCAGGGAGGGAGTCGCCCTAAGTATCAGGATGTTTGTCTATGCCAGCACTGTTATCTGCTAGTGCTCCCGTGCCTAGAGATAGGCAGGAGCAAGGTAGCAGGTCATATGCATCCAGGTTCCAGTACAGTACTGGCAGTAAGCCAAATCGTCCCCTGTGTTCTAAGTGTGGTAGGGCTCATTTGGGTGAGTGTTGGGGTAAGAAAAAGGGTTGTTTTCGGTGTGGTGACATGGGTCACAAAGTTAGAGATTGTCCATATGATGGATAAAGGCGTCGTGACTATCGCCCTCAGAGCAAAACTCAGACTGTTAGTGCTCTATTTCCAGCGACTCGCCCAGCCCCAGCTCAGGGTGCCTCTTCTAGCAATGCTGGCGGGCAACACCAGAATAGATTCTATGATTTATCGTTCCACCAGGAATAGGAGGACTCTCCCGATGTTGTTACTAGTATGCTTTGTATATTTCAGTTTGATGTGTATGCTTTGTTGGATCCTGGATCCAGTTTCTCATATGTTACACCTTTGATTGTTGTGAATTTTGAAATGAGTCCTGAGATTATTCCTGAGCCTATCCTAGTTTCTACCCTAGTGGGTGATTCGATTGTTTCCCAGAAAGTGTACAAAAAGTGTTGTGTTACCGTTCTTCATAGTCTTGTTGGTTGATCTGATTGAGTTAGACATAGTAGATTTTGATGTGATTCTGGGTATGGACTGGCTGTATTCTTCTTATGCCTCTATTGATTGTCGGACCCGAGTGGTCAAGCTCCAGTTTTTGGGTGCATCCGTATTTGAGTGGTCTGGGAATTCTGTGTCACCCAAGAGTTATTTTATCTCTTACCTCAAAGCTAGAAAGCTTATTTCCAAGGGGTGTATTTACCATTTGGTTAGAGTCAAAGACACTAAGTCTGAGACTCCAACTCTCAGTCTGTTAACGTCGTCAATGATTTTTCTAATGTCTTTCCAGATGATCTCCCAGGGATATCTCCTGATAGAGAGATAGAGTTTGGGATTAATCTTCTTCTCGATACTCAGCCCATTTCTATTTCTCCTTACCGTAGGCCCTTGTAAAACTTAAAGAGTTGAAAGAGCAACTCAAATATCTACTAGATAAGGGTTTCATAAGGCCCAGTGTTTCTCCTTGGGGTGCTCCTGTGTTGTTTGTGAGAAAGAAAGATGGCTCTTTGCGTATGTGCATTGATTACCTCCGATTGAATAAAGTCACCTTTAAAAATAAGTACCCCCTTCCAAGAATAGATGATTTGTTTGACCAATTGCAAGGTGCATGTTATTTCTCAAAGATAGACCTTCGTTCCGGCTATCATCAACTCAAAGTTAGGGAGTGTGACATCCCAAAAACCGCTTTCCAAACTCGTTATGGCCATTTTGAGTTTCTTGTTATATCTTTTGGGTTAACTAATGCCCCAACAGCTTTCATGGACCTCATGAATCGAGTGTTCAAACCATATCTGGATATGTTTATCATAGTGTTCATCGATGATATAATGGTGTACTCCCATAGTGAGGATGAACATTCTGATTATCTCCGAACTGTATTGCAAACCCTTAGAGATCACAATTTGTTTGCTAAGTTTAGTAAGTGTGAGTTTTGACTAAGGTCAATTGCTTTTCTAGGTCATATCATTTCTTTCGAGGGTATTAGAGTTGATCCCCAAAAGACCGAAGCTGTTAGAAATTAGCCTAGACCTATTTCTCCGATTGATATCCGAAGTTTCTTGGGATTAGCTGGCTATTACCGCCGTTTTGTTGAGGGTTTCTCCTCTATAGAGTCTCCTATGACTCGGTTGACCCAAAAGAAAGTGAAGTTCTTGTGGTCCGAATCTTGTGAGAAGATTTTTAGCAGTTGAAGAATCGACTCACTTCAGCCCCTGTTTTGACTTTGCCTGATGGTGTTGATGGTTTTGTGGTGTACTGTGATGCTTCGAGAGTTGGGTTGGGTTGCATATTGATGCAAAAGGGTAAGGTGATAGCTTATGCTTCTAGACAGTTGAAACCCCATGAGAAAAATTACCCCACCTATGACCTTGAGTTGGCTGCTGTTATGTTTGCTTTGAAAATATGGAGACACTATTTTTATGGTGTCTATGTTGATGTTTTCACTGATCATAAGAGTCTGCAGTATCTGTTTACCCAGAGAGAATTGAATCTTAGGCAGAGACGATGGTTAGAATTGTTAAAGAACTATGATATGAGTGTGTTGTACCATCCGGGTAAGGCCAATGTTATGGCGGATGCCCTAAGTAGAGTGTCCATGGGTAGTGTTTCGCATGTGGTAAAAGGTAAGAAAGAGTTGGCTCATGATGTATATCGTTTGGCTAGATTGGGGGTTAGGCTTTTTTACTCTGCTAAAGGTAGTATAGGGGTTCATAGTAGTTCTGAATCCTCCTTGGTTTCGAAAATGAAGGAAAAGCAATACTTAGATGCTAGTTTGGTCAAACTGAAGGAGTCAGTCAAGGACCAAAAAGTAGAGGTTTTCTCCCAAAGAGGAGATGGTGTGTGGAGATTGCAGGGTAGATGTGTGTCCCGAATGTTGATGATCTGAGATAGAGGATTATGGCTGAAGCACATGGGGTGCGATATTCTATTCATCCTGGTGCCACCAAGATGTACCGAGACTTGCGAGAAATCTATTGGTGGAGTGCCATGAAGAAAGATATAGCAGCGTTTGTAGCTAAGTGTGCAACATGCCAACAGGTTAAGGTTGAACACCAAAGACCTGGTGGTATGATGCAAGAGTTTAGTATTTCCACCTGGAAGTGGGAAGAGATCAATATGAACTTCGTGATTGGTTTACCTCCTTCCCGATGCCATCATGATTCTATTTGGGTTGTGGTTGATAGGTTGACTAAGTCTACTCATTTCTTGCCTGTTTATACTTCATATACTTCTGAGGATTACACTAGATTGTATACCTGAGAGCTAGGCAGACTGCATGGAGTTCCCTTGTCTATCATTTCGGATAGGGGTACTCAGTTCACTTCGTAATTTTGGAAAGCTTTTCAGAAGGTTCTTGGTACCCAAGTGCTTTTGAGTTCTACTTTTCATCCGCAGACCGATGGTCAGGCTGAGCGGACCATCCAGACCTTAGAGGATATGTTGAGAGCTTGTGCACTTGACTTTAAGGGAGGTTGGGATGATCACTTACCGTTGATAAAGTTTTCTTACAATAACAGTTTCCACTCTAGTATTGGCATGGCTCCGTTTGAAGCCTTATATGAGAGGAAGTGTAGATCACCCATTGGTTGGTTCAAGGTAGGTGAAGCGGCTGTGAGTCGTCCTGATTCGGTATTTGAGGCTATGGAAAAAGTTAAGTTGATTAGGGAAAGGTTGAAAACTGTGCAGAGTCGTCAGAAGTCATATACGGATGTTAGAAGGAGAGACGTTGAGTTTGAAGTTAGTGACCTAGTGTATCTAAAAATTTCACCCATGAGGGGGTGAAGAGATTCGGAAAGAAGAGGAAGCTTAGTCCCCGTTATGTTGGTCCTTACAAAATTCTTAGCCGTGTTGGTAAGGTAGTTTATGAGGTCGAGTTGCCTTCCGAGTTTTCCTCTGTTCATCCAATATTCCATGTCTCTATGCTTAGAAAGCATATTAGTGATGTTGTGGTAGTGGATTTCTCTATGAGTGCTGACATTCAAGAAAATCTTTCTTTTGATGAGATTCCTGTTGAGATTCTTGATTTCGGTGTCCGAAGACTAAGGAACAAAGATCTTTCCTAAATCATGTAAAGTTGCAGCAGTTCAGCTGTCATTTATTATGTGTTCAGCTGTAGTTTCTTGATTTTATGTATTCTATGTTGCATTCGGAGTGAGAAATGATGTGTTGATGAGTCTAACGAATGGTTTTAGATGTATGCTCTATTCCTTATTTAATCTTGGCATGTCTAGCGTCATTCGAGGATGAATGTTTCTAAGGGGGGATGATGTAATACCCCGAGAAATTTTTCGTTGAAATTTTATGCGTAAAAGTGTTGGGTTCTATCTTCTAGAATGAATTATAAATTTTTTTGTGTGGAATGTCTTAGATTATGATCCACCATTACGTAGAGTATCGAATAATCTTTCCAACGATATATGGATCATCCAAAACGAACACCCGAGCGACGAGTTATGAACATTTCGATCGAATCATGAATAGTAGTGAACAGTAAAACGTGCAAGAAAAAGTACTGAAGCCTGGCGTATTTTTGCTCCAATTTTAAATGATCATAACTCCTTGTACATAATGATCTGGGTGATCTACTATATGTCAACGGAAAGCTCTGCGAGTCCTCTTTCCAATGAAATTAGTTTCATCCAATTTGTCTACTGAAGCAAAAAGTTATGGTCGATCTACTTCAGCCTATCAAAAGTGAATTTTTGGGTCAACTTCAAATGATCATAACTCCTCGTACACAATGATCTGGGTGAGGTACTATGTATCAACGGAAAGATATGAGAGTCTTTGTTATAATAAAATTAGTTTTATTCAATTTTGATATCAGAGTAAAACATTATGGTTGATCTACTTCAAACTATCAAAACAGTCCACCAAAGGATAGATTCAAGAATTATTTGATTTTTAGGGGCGTTTTGGCCATTCCCCCTCACCCAAAATCCATCCAAACTCTATATTAAAGCCTATTAGAAGCATTATATGTTATATTTCATTAAATTCCCTCAAAAAAAACCCTAAGCTCCTACATCCAACTTCAAAAACCTCCAAAGTTCACCATTAATTCTGCAAATTTATTCAAGATTCCAAGTTCCTAGTTCAAGAACTCCAAGAACCATCATTCAAAGGCATGATTAACATCTCAAAAATAAGCATCGATCTAAAGTTCATCATTCAAGGTATGTGGGGTTTTTCAACAAGAACTCTTTTTCGTTCTTGTGCCCAAAAGTAATTTTCTTTACAAAGGCATGATTTTTTTATTTGATTTTTATAAATTTGAAGCATGACCCCATATCTTATGATGATTATTATGAAATCTTGATTTTTATGATTTTGAAAGATGAATTTACATGTGTGGAGATATAAAGCATGAATCTTGAACGATATTTATCATGATTTTGTTATTTGAATCGTGAATCCCCATTGGAAATTGTGTTTCTTTAAGAAAGTGTGTATTATAAGCACGTTGATGTTGAATATTTGAGATATTTTGAATGATTTGACCTTTTGGTCTTAATGGAGTTGTTTTGAACTCGAGTGTGAAAGAAATCCATAACGTGGTTGATTTTGATAGATGGGAAGCATGATGGCTCCCGTTGTATATTTATATATTACTGAAATTGTTTTGTTGTGGATTATCTTTGAAATGATCTGGGCTAATTCCGGGAGAAATCTTTAGCACCGAGTGGGAGGTATAAAGAGATCTTACTTTCCTAGAACTACATGTCCCCGTAGGAGTGAGTCTGAGGCTGATTTATATAGTGATCGCTAGTTTGTGTGGATTTGATATTGATAGTCCTACTCCGATGGCAAGGATAGGATGGCTCTCCCCAACGTGGGTTGTACGTTGGACTCCATGTAGCTCACATGGTTTATGTCGGTTATAGGATCTCCCAGTGTATGTGTGTTTCCTTGTGTCTACGGTGAATGGTGAAGTAATTTGAAAGTGGAATTATGAAAGTTATTCTTTCGAAAGATTTAAATGATATTTACATTATCAGAATTGACATTCTTGATGAACTGAAAGTGATTGACAAATTATATGATGCTTCACATGTGTTATTGTACTTATTTCATCCTCTCATGATTATGATGATTTTCTTCGGGCTATGTGAGTCTTTCATACATCCTGCATATTTCTTATAAATATTTATAATGATGAGGTTTATACAACTGCATACACCCCCATATAATCGGTTTCTTTCCATGGTACTAACCTACATCTTTGGATGTGGGCTGCATTTTCTCAGAATGTAGGTTCAGGTGCTCAGTTCCAGGTTCGACTGTAATTCTTTGGGCACACTGTTCTATATCCTTTGTTGTGGTGAGTCCTCATGTTCCAAGGACGTGATGTCTGATGTTGGTTTCACGAAATTGTTTACATTTGATAACTGAGTATGAGTCAGTTGGGGCATGTCTCAATAGCTCGCTGGTTTTTATTGATTTTCTTAGAGGCTTGTCAGACTAGTATAGATGTTGGGAGTTGACCAATAAGTTGTATTTTGTTATCTTTCTGAAATTCTTTTATTCTTGGATGATGATTACTCTGTTGATATTTGAGGGTTATTTATGGAAACCCCGTTGGTTTGTGTTGAACTGGATGAAAATGGCTCAAAGGGTTAGTTTGGGGCTACTCGTAGCCTCAAGCACCGTGTGATGCTCCGGGACCCATTTTCTGGGGCGTTACACCTTGATTCTTCTCTCTTAATTTTCTCCACAAAACAAGGGCTGACAATAGGTATTTCCTGAACATAGGTATATTTGAATTTGATACAATTTTCTTCGTAATTGAGAGCCGTCAGTGGCATATTTCTCGAATGTAGGATGATCTCTTTATGAATATCGTTGTTAGTAGCATATTTCTCGACCATAGGATAATCTTTTTATAAATATCTCATGATTTTGTGGGATATTGGAGATGGTTGATATCATTACGAATAGCCATAAGTTTATGGGATATTCAAGATGCCTTTTTAAGGGAATATTTGCCCATTTAAATAGGTATGATTTAGGGTTTAGGGTAGAGTAACTACCATGTTAGGGTTCGGATAAAGTAGCCTCCAAAAACTTTAATAGAATTTGAATTCTGATTGTAGAGCTCACAAAATTTCAATGTCTACGACAGGATTTCTCTTCGACAAAAGAATTAAGTACATAAAGGTTTAGAGCCTAGTTTTGGTTGAATAATTGGAAATTTAGAAATAAGAATTTGATTAGTCTTAGCTTACTTATATTATATAAGCTGAGATAATATGTCTATTTTCAAGAGGTAGTTGTAGGGTCTGTGTACAGTTAATCCTCTCCTACCTTGTATAAAATATGGTTGAATATTTAAAGCTAGTGTGAGGGGAGAATGGATTCCAATTTAGCGCCATGTCGCGGTAAGTTAATAAGGACAATACTTTCCAAATGAGCTTTTGACTGTGAGCATGCCTCTCACTTGTATGACGAAAGGTCTAAAAGAATGTTTTGACGCTAAGCACTTTTGATGAAAACAAAGAGCTTAATTAACTCTTCTCGATGGTTGAGAAATAGTTGAATTCAAAATCATCTTTTGAAAGTATTGATAATAATATATTCTAATTCTAACACTGTTTTCAAACAATCAAATGATTTATTTAGATATTTGTTATCAGTGAATATGATGACTTAGTTTTCTTAATGTGTGCATTCTAGTAATGTTTGCATTCATTTTTTGTAATAAAATAATTTTATTACTAAGTGAAAGAATTAGATCACAAAAAAGGCTAAGTTACAACCAACTATAGTTGGTCACCCCAACTAGCAAGCACATAAGATTCTAGAGAAAAATTGGGAGGACAATCACTCTCAAAATTTAATTAGGAGAATAGATATTTATTTTCTTTTTGGTTTAATTTTTAAGGTATTAGTAAAATAAATCAAAAAGTGATGGAGTATTAAATTTAATAAATGATATCTTGGTCCAATAAAAGTTATTTTTATTTTATCTTGATTCATTTAATCTTTCTCAATATTTATACAACTCTCCATATTTATTCCTTCTTCTTTACTTTTACACAACTCCGGGTTCTCCATTCTCTCTCTCTCTATCTATCTATCAATCTCTCTGTCACCCAACTGTTCTAACTTCCATCTTTCCATATTTTGATTTCTCTTCTCTCCCAAGGTCGCAACTTTAAAATTATCGTTACCAGGTAAGTTTTCTTCTTCTTCTGATAAGTTTTAGGTGCATATTGTTGTGGTTTTGTTTCTTATTTTAAAATATTTTTTTGAGTTTGGGTGTCAATTTCGATCAAATTTTAAAAAAAAATTTTAATAGAATGAGTTTTTTGATGCCAAAGTTTATTGATAGTGTGTTATTATAGCAAATTTCGTAATTATGGAGATTTTTTGAAATTTTATCGATTAACTACTATAGAAATTTAGGATTTTTTTCAAAATAAATTTGTGTTCTTTAGTATAATTGAATGTTAATTTATGTGGATAATGAAATTTTTTGTATAAAGTTGCGTAGTATTCTAATTTTTGTTCTTGACTTCGTGGTCAATTAATGTCGATTACTATTAATGTTAACAGTATTTAATTTGTTATAGTTCATAAAAAATGGCTTGAAGAGTAGAAAATAATTCAAAGAATGCTTCTACCCTTGTCAGTAAAAACGAGATTCCAAAAAGAAAAAATCTTTACCATTTAAATGTGAGTGGAATTCGAAAAAAATTGAGAAATTCAAAAAATATGTCAATGAACAAAGTGGTGAGATTAGTAGGGCTAAATTAGATAGAGACAGTGGAGCTGAAGTAGATAGAGATAGTGGGGATGAATTACATAGACGTAGTGGGGCTAGCGGAGGTACTAGGTGCAGTGATAGTCATAGTGGAGGAGTGGATAGCATGTCTGACAGTTGTGAGTCTAGAAATCAGAAAGTTGATTCTCTGTGTATTTTAGAGTGTTCATTGGTCCTTAATGTTGAAATTTCTACCTATATAGATGATCTTGAATCATTTTCGGCAAAAAACAAAATTTAGGTCAAGAATGTAGCCTTTTTACCAATTTAAGAGAGTTTTAGTTGAGCAGAAATTCGCTCGTGCATTTCAAAAATCTTTTTTTTTTGTTAGTTTGAAGGAATGTTAGAACATTTAAAATTTCATGGACAATTGGTCCATCACATGTTTTTGTGTCGTATCAAATCTAATTCAAAACTTCATGATATGTGATTTGCGTTAATGATAAGCTCGTTTATTTTGTATTGATCTAGTTTGATTTGATCACGAGATTAAGGTTTTCCGCATATCCTCATGAATCAAAATTTTTTAAGTGTGAATAAGGTTGGGGAGAGTTTTTACTATAGGATTAATCGCAACCAAAAGGTTACTGCAACAAGCCTTTTGAATTTGGTTAAAGGCCATGGGTTGAAGCAGAAGGACAAGTTGAAGTAGTGTTTGATCTGGTTCCTACATGTGATATTGCTAGCAAGAGATGTTTTCAAGGCCATTGATCGAAAGTTCATAAAAATGGTCTATTTTCTTTATTTTTTGAGGAATATCCATGAGGAAAGAAGTATTTTGCATTGATATTGGACTACTTGAAAAGAAGATAGATATGAAGGAGAAAAAAAAATCTAAAAAAGAAGAATAGTGCATCTTATGCTCTATTTGAATCTCCTGGACATTCATGATGTATCATAGACCATCCAATCTATTTGATAGTAGACTTTATTTGACAATTAGAGTTGATTAATTAGATTTTTTATAATTATAAATTTGAATCTATGAACAAATTTTTCAGTGTTAGGGACATGTTGAAAAATCAAAAGAGGTTTCTTTGTCTCTGCTCAAATTTCTCAGATGGCACACCAGAAATACTATCACATATATCGAAGAAAATCCATTTATACATCTGGGACAGTCTTCAAAGGTAAGAACATCGTACTTTACTATTTGTCTTTTGAAACTAACTATAGTAGATAGTAGTTAATGATTTTCATTGTTGGTAGATTGTGCACCCCTACCTCACCCCTTCTTTGGGAGAGATGAAATAGAGTTACATGAAAAAGCTTATCTCATATATAGATGAGGTGAAGAATGTCTCCATTGATGATTGAAGATTGAATTGAGTGGTGTCACTGTCCTTGAGTCACTTGCTAATAATGATGATGAAGATGCGAATCTTGGTGCTGAACAAGGTAGGTTGACTCAAAAGGCTGGAGAAGGGGATAGATATTTTATCAAATTGATTGATTGTGTATCGAGAATTGAGAAGAGTTTGAACTCTCTTGAGAAGTATTTGTAGGGAATGAAAGAAAAATTAACTGTTGTTATAGATTATGTGACTGAGGAGAAAAAAGGAAGAGTGAGAAGAATAAGAAAAAGAAAGGATAAAAAGGTGAATAAATTTAATTATTTTATTTTGATTGATTCATAAACTATACAATTATACTGATTAGGTCCAAAAATTACAGAAAGTGCACAGTTGGATGATAAAGGGACCGTAAGATATGCTTGTTGGAGCCTTTAAAGCAGTTGTCGCATGCCTCAAAGGGACAAATCAACGAATCCCTACTGATGAAAAGATGATAAAGAAAATGGACGTTAATGTAGTCTATTATATAGATGTCTCTAATTGAAATAATGAGTTGACCAAAGCCACAGAGCTTGATAGAGTTTTTGATAAAGCTTCTACTGAAGAAGAGGAAGAGCTGACCAAGGAGAATGCTGATGGTGTCATTCGTGAAGCTAGTGTTGAAGAGGAGAAGTAGACCAAGACTAAGCCAGATGATGGGTTCTATGATGCAACAACTAAACAAGGAAAAGAGCTTACCAAGACCAAGCCATTTGATTAGAACTCTGATGCAACGGCTGAACAGGAGAAACTTACTTTAGACCCTAAACTAATCAGACAATTATTTACCCCCTTAACAACTTTCAAGTGAATTAATTTCAACCTCAAAATCAAAATCCCACTCTCACAACGGAGAGTGCACTACACACGCGCCATGTCATTGCCAAATCAGTGCCATGTCATGTCACGTAAGAAATTATAATTTAAAAAAAAAAAGAATAATCCTACCCACATACTTTTTATATATTTTTTAAATATATATATATATACTATTTTTATATATATATAAAATATATATTTTTTAAATATATATATATATATAATATGCTATTTTAAATATATTTATATATATATATATATATATATTATTTATATATATTTTTTAGAAAAAAAAATTAATATATATATATACCCCGCCCCCGCCCCCGCCCCCACCTCCCTCCATTTTTTCTTCTTACTCACAGCCCTCCACCCCACCCCACCTCACCCCGATTCCTTCTTCTTCAGTAGCAGACAGCAGCCCCTGCCCCACCCTATCCCCGGCCTTCTTCTTCTTCTTTTTCAGATAGCCGCACTCTTTTTTCTCTTTCTTTCTTCATTGTTGCAAGCTTTTCAATGAGTATTTTTTCTTCATCAAATGAAAAATTGACTTGAATTAACTTGAGCAAATCCAATAATAGACTAAATACAAATACATGATCATAAAAAATACTAATACACAAAATTTCAAATCCAAAACACAAACAAAATTGCATAATTTGATAAGAAAAAATAAAAGCAATAATAAAGCAGAGTGCATTTTGCCTTCTCTACTTTTTTTCTTTTGACAAAATTGGAAAGAAGAAAACTATTGTTCACTTTACTTCCAAGCTTTTCTCCTTTGAAGTTGTTTGTCGTCGTGCTGTTGCTTCCTCTTTTTCTCGATCTTAGATCTTGCTACCAAGGATCTCTTTGTTGCTAATAGCATAAACTCTTTTTGTGCTCTTTTTCTTGCTTGCTTGAACCACCCGTCTGCAAAATTGAAATGCAAATGTAATCACACCATTGTTGCAATTTTTTCAGTGAAGAAAGTGAAGAAATGGAGTGTTGCGGGGTGGGGTGGAGGTAGGGATGAGGGAAGGGGGTGTTAGGAAGAAGATAAAGTTGGTTTTTGTTTTCTTTTTTAATTTTATATAT
>NC_061117.1:26467811-26508941 GCF_002878395.1 Capsicum annuum | reverse complement strand
TTTTTGCTACGTCAGCCGTAAGGGTTGAATTTAATTCACTTGAAAGATGTTAAGGGGGGCAAATAATTGGCCGATTAGTTTAGGGTCTAAAGTAAGTTTTTGCGACAAGTTTAGGGGGGTTTTGATGCATTTTCTCTATTTTTTATGATTTGATATGGGTTTTTAAGAAAATCTAATTTATGATTTTGGGGGTTTATTTTTTTATGCGAATGTGAAATTGTAGATAATTAATTTTTATGATTTTGGTGCTTGATCTAGATAATTTTATTTTGATGTATTATAATATGTGAAGTCATACTTTTTTTATTTCATTTCTTTGGTTTGAATTTTTATAATGATTTAAATGATTTCTAATATATCTTTATATTTGAAATGAAAGTAGTTTTCATTTTACTATATCTCTCGTTGTTTATGAAAACAATAGTACTAGTAATAATATACCATAAACTTATATAGACATCATTGATCAAAATAAAAATAAATACAATACCACTGATGTGTTTCTGTTATACATTTTCAAACAAAAATTACTAGAAATATACCATACATCACCATCCTTAGTCTATTCACTTCTTCTTCAACCACAATCTACCTTTATTTTAGTTGATCCTTTTCTTTTTTGTGTCTCTCAATAAAATTTTCAAGTGATCTTGTATCTTTAGATTTCCTAAACAATGTCATAAGCAAGTCCTTAATTTCTTCAGATTCTCTAAGCCATTGCAGTATTTAAAACTTGGCTACGCCTTAAAATGTTGGCATCTCCAATCCCGGAGTCAATGTGGAAGGGTTGCTTCTAGGTCTTAGAATTGATGTTGATTTATTTTCAACATTTTATCTTATCGTACGGCATGGCTCAACCCACCTAAAATAATAACATCCACCATTTTTTAGACAACAATGTATTAGTTATATTAAAAAGTGAAATCACATTTAAAGTCAAACACTACTAATTAAGAAAAAACTCACCTCTCCAATCGTACAATAATAGAACCTAGGATCTAGGTTTTTTTGGTATGCGATGTCTTCAAGATGGTTGGCTTACCACAAAAATAAATGTTAGATGGTTTGACTTTGAATATTTCAAATAATTTTGACATTATTTAAGTTCAAAATATAAAAAGATGAGCAAGAAAGAAGAATGTAGAGGTTCAAAACATGGGTAAATAAATATGACTCTTTTATATATGAAAAAGCTATTGTTATTATTGTAATTTAAAAATATCTAATTTTGCCATTGTAAATGATAGAAAGTACAAATTTTCCATTGAAATTTAAAAAAAAAAATAGACAACAAGATCGATGACACATCATAGACCGTAATCGATAACTGTTGTATGTTGTTGAAAGAGGGATAATTAAATAAATTAAAACAAAATTGGATATAAATCAGTTCACACACTTTGATACGAATTATTACAACATATTATAGTCCACATAAATTAATTAGGGTGATCAAAGATGTATTTGAATAAGCAATGATGATCTCAATCTTGTAAAATCACTAAAATGGAGATTGAATAAATAAATAAAATAATAGGTAAATCACTTCAAACACTTTAATACAACTTAATAAAATATATCATAGTCCACATTAATTAATTAGGATGATCAAAGGTGTATTGGGATGAGAAATGTCAATACTTACCACTTCCTTATAACAAAGTTATGCTTTGAGAACATTCCTTATACTAAGAAAGTGGTAAGTATTGCCACAATAATTGGTTGTACCCCAAGAGTTAGAAAACCATAAGTAGGAGTCTTTCCTAGCGGCTGAATACATCTTGAAGATGAAGAACTGCCTGGTGCACCTGATAGAATGCCTACATGGGAATTCTATCCAGATGGCCCAAGAGGCGAATCAACAAACCTTGCAACACTGCGGTTGTAATAGAACCCTAAAGGGCCTGAGCTGATTTTGCATCTTTTATTTGATAATCATCCTCGTCATAATCAATCTCAATATTGATAGAGGCCAATATAGCTTGTCCTCTAGTCAGAGCAGCTCTTTATTCCCAACCTCTACCTCTGGCTCAGCCACGACTCCTGTCTCGTCCACTAACTGGAGATCTAATAATGGCTACTAGTTTATGATCCTCAGCAACTCTAGTCTTCACCATTAGCACATAAAAGAATGGAATACAAGTTTAGAATATTGGGTATGAACAACACGCACAATAAAGAATAAAATTATAGAAGTTTTTCATTAACTCTTAAAGTATGAACATCAACATATCGATCTATGAAACTCAATTAGACACCCTACTCTTTAACTTATAAGATTGATGGACCTAGTGCTCTGATACTAATTAATCACAACCCAGAATCTGAGGTCATGACGACACCTATCCCAAACCAGCTTTGGATAGTAAGTAAAAAAACCACAATAAATTAGAAATATGAGATAGAAGAGGAAAACAAATTTAATAAGAGACTTATAGAATAAAGTCAGGCCATAATCATAAAACTTGAAATCTGAAAGAAATACCCTGAATCCCAAGACCTGGTATCATAAGCATAAAGAACATCTACTACAATACTGAAAATATAAATATATATCTGTATATCAGAAAAACAAGCAAAAGCATCAAAGTTAAAAGGAGTATGTAACAAGGTTATGGATGGGGAGCTCACCAGATCTCCAAATCAACTCTCTCTGTACGAATCAACCATCAAGGATCACACTTATACTAGAATCTATACCTAAAGGGCACAGAAGTAGGAGTGAATACGGTTCTCTTGTACTCAATAGGTATCATATGTAGACTGAGAAAAGCATAAAATTAAACAAGCAAATGATACTATAATCATGTTTTCTCCTGTATAGAGAAAAGGTTCCAAATGATAACTCACATTGTATCTCCTATCAACTCTACAAGTATAATATCTATATAAAAACAACTACACATGAATATATAAGAAAAATTAAATACCCGACACAAATATGCAAAAAAAAAGTACAAATGATACAATTCTATGCAATGTAATAGGCTGATGGTGGGATGATAATGATATAATCCATTACATGGCAGCCATTGTATGACATCATATACACCTTATGAGTTAAAGCTTTTAAGACAGAACCATGGGGGTTTCATAACCTATATACTTTTAAAATCTCAATCAACCTTGCTAGCAAAGACCTTGGTCAAAGGCTCTACAAATTACCTCAGTTAACCTTCCTAACAAAGACCTCAGTTAAAGGTTTTACAAAACATTTTCTTTTCTTTCAAAATTAGTGTTTCGCAGTAGTACAATCTCATGAATATGAATGAATAAAACATGGATACATGCTTATAACCAAGACAATGTAAAGATAATAATCATTTCAATAAAGGTATAAATAAGCTCAAAATCTACTTAGTATGTCAATATTTGATAATATAATCCTTTACATGGCACCACTATAATAAATTGTCATGTAAGACATCAATAATATCAATCCAAGCCCCTCTCTCAGGCATCACTACAATCAAAATGGCATATAATGCTCATATAATGCCTGTAATATTAATTTAAGCCCTTGGTCGAGCATCAAGATAATAATAAAGCAAACAAACACACAAGTAAGGCCTATAATATCAAGTCAAGTACCCACACAGGCATCATAATAAATGTAATCTCTCAAGTCAATAATAATCTTCATATAAGCCTCCACATGAATAACACAACAACAATAATAATCTCAAAATATGAACTCACAACTAGATCCCCAATCCATAGCATACTTTACATGAGAAGTTAACTATCCAACTCAGATAGAAGAAACTTAAGTCATAACCTACCTTGAAAAGAAAAATTCAATCCTAGACCCTTTAATATGGATCCTTTCTTTCACAAACAGTATCAAAATGGACTAAATCTATCAAAAATATGATCAACAGATCAAAAAAAGTGTAGAGTAATATTCATATTAGCTATATTTATTCTGGGTTCAAAGATAATTCAAAAATCAATTTCAAATCAAAAAGGGTAATTTTAGAATTTCATTTAAGAATCATGCTTTTCATATCAAGGGGAGTATAAATCTATAAGTCCAACTAAAAATGAGTTACAATCGAACTTAAAATTAAAGAAAAACTAATTTAATAGTTTATCGGGGAAAAACCCCATAATCCAAGTTTGATATCATAAACGCAATGATGGGATCATATTTGTAAAATGTAGCCTAAATCATTCAATGTGAATGCAGGGATCAGGTCGAATTATTTTATTGCATTCGTGATTGAATATTTGTGAACGATGAAGGGTCTGGTTTAGAAGCCTTCGCAAATGTGGAGGGTTGATCACAAATGAAAATAAAATTTAATGTCCATTCAAAATTGAATCTCACAAACACAAAGGATGATAGATCATGTTCATGAGGTACTATTCATCAAAATATAGTATATCTTTTCAAAATTTCACAATTTTCACTATTTTCCATATTTGAGACCTTGGGTAGTGGTGATTTCGAAGGTGATTTTCATCAAACTTGTGTGGGTAAGTTTCTAATTCATATTCTTATCATTTTTCATAGATTTTATCTTGAAAATAGTTTTAAATCATGATCTCATACATAGATTTGTGGGTTTTCAGTCAGTAAACTATAAAATTGATTTTTCTTTGATTTGAAGTCTGATTTCAACTGATTTTTAGTTGAAATTTTAGATTTAGACTCCCCTAGATATGGAGAAATGATTCTTAAATAAAATTTTAGGTTTACCTTTTTCTATTCTGAGCTGATTTTGAACTATTTTTGGATCCGAAATAAATTTAACCAATATTGGTATAATTGGATTCTTTTTGACATATAGATTATATTTTTAATAGATTTAGTCCACTTTGAGACCGTTCGTGAAGGAAACACTCCATGTTGAAGGGTCCAGGCTAGAGTTTTGGTGATTCTAGGTAGGTTGTGACTCAAATTTCTTTAGACTGGGTTGGATAGTTAACTATGGCTTAAATTTTTTCAAGCTGGGTCGGATAGATAACTATTGATGTAAAGCATACTATGAATTGACAATTTGTATTTTGAAATTATTATTATTATTATTGTGTTACGTGTGTAGGAGATTATATGAATATTATTGCTAACTTGAGATATTATTATTATTATTATTGCAATGTCTGTGTGAGGGCTTGATTTGATACTATAGGCCTTAATTATGCATTTAATTACCTTATTATTATCATAATGCTCCAGTAGGGGATCATATTGATATTATAGGCTTTATTCTTGCATTATATACCTCTATCATTATAGTGATGCCTAAGAGAAGGGCTTGGATTGATATCAATGATGACTTACATGACTATTTATTCCAATTGTGTCATGCAATGGCTCATATCATGAATTACTAACTTTTTGAGTTGATTTTTGTGCTCTTTCATGTTATTATTAAATTGATTATTATCTCCATCCTAGTTTGGTTGTGAGCATTACATCCTCATTTTATTCATATATATTTATGAGATCGGTACTACTGAAAACCTCTTATTTTGAATGAAAAGAAAATATTTTGTAAAATCCTTGACTGAGGTCTATGCCATCAAGTTTGATTGAGAAACTTTGTAATATCCTTGACCAAGGTATTTTCCAACAATCTTAATTGAGATTATGAAAGTATATGGGTTGTTGTAAGACCCCATAAGATTCAAGCTCATTTCAGCTCACTCTTGCATGCTAAAGGGGTCCAAGACTTCGAAAATTTTACTAAGTATTACGACTAGTCATTTCCAAAGCCTCTTAAACTTTGATGATTTTAATTCTAACCTTCTCGGTCTTAGAACGTCGATTTTTGAATTGATTCATAATTGGAGTGGTTGATAGCATGTCTTGGGTAAGTTTTGAATTTTTTGAATGATGTTTGAGGCTTATTTGGACGTTCAAACCAGTGAGTCAACGCGATATGACCGTGGCGCACCACTTATTGCATTGGTGGGGTGCAACGCGATGCGACGCCTAACGTGTCGACTGAGTGACACGATACGTCACTTACTGCGTCACTGGCCACATTCAGTTTAATTAATTTTGGGTATGTGGGGGTATTTGAGTCATTTTCCCCTTACTTTGCCTCACCCATAACACAATATTAAGGTCCCAAAAGGGCAAAATCACTCATATTTTCACAAACTCTCTTAATAACAAAACTCTAGCTTCTTTAAATCCAAGTTCAAGCTTCAAGAACTCACGAAAATTCATCAGTTAAGGTATGTTAGATGTTCATTCATGGGTTTTTTTCTCTCATGGAGTCCAAGAATTCACTTTAAAGTTTAAAATCATGACCTTTACATGTTTTCATGAATTTTATCCATGAACTTCCATGAATTTTGATTTTTATATCATGTTTATATGTGTTTTTGTTTGAATTAACCTTTGACCCGTTTGAATGATACTTGCATTTTAAATCCTTAACCCATGATTTTTGTATTAAAATTATGTTATTATGTCATGATTTAACTATTCCCATTCTTTAACTTTATGACCCTCATGTGTTTGAAGAAATGCCTAAGAGATGAATTTTGAACAATGACTACTTATCATGCTTTTAAAGCTTTAGTATGTTTCTATTGTTAATGTTATCGAGTCCTAGGGGTTATGAATATCCAAAAACTTAGTTGTTTACATAGTCTCGGTATTTTCAGAATGGTTTTGAATATATTAGAATATTATCAGTTCAATCAGTTATCATATCAGTAAGCTCAGTTCAATCCAGTAATCAGAGTCAGTCCAGTTGGGAGTAGGATTTAGCATCGAGCAAAACTAGGGATGAGGGCTCACCTGACAGTTAAGTGTGTGACCTTTAGTAGTAGTTTCCGTATTCCAAACTACGTAGCCAACGTAGGTTGAGATGTTAACCTTGAGGGTTGACATATATCTCAGTGGAGCACCTGCCTGTAGAAGGTGACTCTTTAGTCCTTCGGGACTTCACTTTAGTGGGTTCACATAGCCAGTGTTAGTACCTGTGGCATGCTACTGACCCCCTTCCAACTGGGGTCATGGGTTGGACCCCAATTAGCTTATATTGGGGCATATCAGTTAGATGATAACTCCCACAGTTACAGTCCAGTCTCAGTTCGGAAGTCAGTTCAGGTTTGCTTAATCATAGCATATAGTTGATCAATTAAATTAGTACTCAGATTTCAGTATTTTAGTTTACATACTATTCTAATATCATGTTATATGCTTGGTCATGCATTCTTAGATTTTACAACCTTCACGTATACTATGCTTCAGTTATCTCATGTTATTCATTCAGTTAGTTATTATTCATGCACATGAGCCCATACACATCATCCTAACCTCATTTAGCATACCATTACATTCAAAGTACTGGCCGCATACTCATTTCTTGTGCTATGATGTATCGTATCATAGGTTCGAATGCTCAGGTTCCCGCCCACACCTAGACCTTCCAGTGCATCAGCAGCAGTAGCAGTGGTGAGTCCTCAAATTCTAAGGACTGATTATGGTATTTCAGTTCCATAGTTAGTTAGAATTAGTTGGGGCCTGTCCCATCAACTCTCATTCCGTCAGTTTTAGAGGCTTTCGAACATTCCATACAATCAGTTAGTTGTCAGTTTTATCAGTCAGTTTTCAATATTTTTGCTTATGTTTCAGACATGTGGATTTCAGTTGTATTGTTTTTAGTATAGAAACCTTATTTCATATTTAGTTATTTTCGCACATGTTCATTATCAGTCTATTATTCAGTGTTCATTGTAGGTGCCAGCTCATGGGTTAGTTTGTGGTCTCTCGGGACTTTAAGCACCGTGTGGCATCCAAGGTATACTCCCAAGGAATTACAAACTTGGTATCAGAGCCTAAGTTTTTAAAGTGTCCTAGGGAGTCTGAAATTTACATTGAGTAGAGTCTTGTGCATGGGTGTGAAGCACGC
Source organism: Capsicum annuum (assembly GCF_002878395.1). Lineage (NCBI taxonomy): Eukaryota > Viridiplantae > Streptophyta > Magnoliopsida > Solanales > Solanaceae > Capsicum > Capsicum annuum. Next base: position 26,501,064 of record NC_061117.1, on the reverse strand, counting down.
CACACTTAGGGACAAGTGGCTACAAGACATTTTAGGAAAAGTTTCCCTTCTTTCAGTACTTATGTCGTATGAATGAGCATGAACTCAATTTAAACTCTCTTTCTAATTCAATCTTCTTTCCATTTACATAACATGCCTCCCAAAAAGAATAACAGAAAGAGAAATGGAAATCATCCTGCACCTCCACCTATTCAGGAAAATCCCATGAATGAGCATGTCTCTCATGCCAAATTTAGAGCTATATTCACTACTTTAGCTCACTCAATAGCAGCTCAGAATAATTAGTAGGCTACTATTCCAGTTGATCTAGTGGCTAATACTACTGCAGCTAGGATTCAGGACCACCCAAATGAACCCTCCTCTGTTTTTGGGATCCTAGTCTGATGAGGATCCGCAGGATTTCCTTGATATGGTTTAGAAGGTAATTGACATTACAAGTATGAATTCTAGTGAGAGTGTAAATTTGGGTGCTTACCTATTGTGGGATGTTGCTCATAACTAGTATAAACAGTGGAAGGGAAATAGAGGCACAGATACAGGGCTTGTTGAATGGGAGGAGTTTGCTACAGCCTTTTTAGATAGGTTCTTTCCCTTGGAGTTAAGGGAATCTAAGGTGCAAGATTTTATCAAATTTGAAGCAGGCGAACATGAGTGTGAAAAAGTATTCTCTCAAGTTTACTCGGCTAGCCAGGTATGCTTCTAACATGGTGTTTGATGATATGTCTAGGATGAGTAAGTTTGTTTCAGGGGTAGCCAAAAGTGTGGTCAAGATGTGTAGGACCGCGATGTTGATTAAGGAGATAGACTTGTATAGGTTGATGGTCCATGCTTAATAGATTAAAGAGCAGAAATTTAAGAAAAGAGAGAGGAAGAATAAGAGAGCCAGAATAGGTAGCTTTAGTTTTGCTAAGCCGAGGTCAAAGAGTGGTAATTATCCTCAGCTTCATCAAAAATCTTCAGCCCTAGCACCATCTTCAGCTAGTGTGCCAGTGCCAAAGTTTAGAAGTGATAATCAGGATAGGGCACTAGGCTCTAAGTCCAGGGCAGTATGAACAGTGGTCGTACAAAACCTCTTTTCCAAAAATACGGTAAAAACCATCAGGGTGTGTATAGATCTGGTAGTGATGTATGCTTTAGGTGTGGCAATCCAGGCCACAGAGTCAGGGATTGCCCAAATAGTGGTCAGCAGGGCCATTCCAGTCGTCCCCTAGTTCCATTCGGTCACCCAACTCAGTAGAGTGTCGCTTCCAGCGCAACCAGTGGTCGGTGCCCAAAAATATTGTATGGACTTTAGTCTCAACAAGATTAGTAAAGTTCTCCTGATGTGTTTATTGGTACGTTATAGGTCTTTCATTTACATGTGTATGCTTTATTAGATCCCGGAGCTTCTCTTTCTTTTGTAACTCCCTACCTAGCTATTAATTTTTCTGTCAATCCTGAGACTTTAGCGGAACCCTTCTCAGTGTCCACCCTAGTAGGTTTCTCTATTATAGCCAGGCGGGTATAAAGGAATTTTCTGATCACAATATCCCAGAAAGTCACCTTAGTTGATCTTGTGGGGTTAGAGATGACTGATTTTGATTTCATTCTCGGCATAGATTGGCTCCACTTATGCTATACTTTAGTTGATTATAGAAACAGAGTTGTTCATTTTCGGTTTCCAAATGAACCAGTCCTTAAATAGAGGGGTAGTACTTCAGCACTTAGGAATCAACTTATTTCGTACCTTATAGCGAGAAAAATGATATCCAAGGGGTGTGTCTACCTTCTTTATTGAGTTAAAGACTCTAGTTTAGAGATTCCCAAACTCAATTTAGTTTTATTAGTGATGGAATCTTCAGATGTGTTTCCCGAAGATCTTCTCGGAGTTCCTCCCGAAAGGGAAATTGACTTTGGAATAGACCTTCTTACAGATACCTAGCCTATCTCTATTTTTCCCTATAGAATAGCTTTAGCTGATCTTAGAGAGTTAAAGAACAGTTGAAAGATCTCTTAGATAAGGGATTTATCAGGCCTAGTATTTCCCATTGGGATGCTCCAGTCCTTTTCGTGCATAAGAAAGATGGTTATCTTCGAAAGTGAATCGATTATTGTCAGTTGAACAAAGTTAAAATCATGAATAAGTATCCACTCCCCATGATTGATGACTTGTTCATTCAACTTTAGGGTGCCAGTTATTTCTCTTAGATAGACCTCAGATTCGGCTACCATCAGCTCAGAGTCAGAGAAGGTGACATTCCAAAAACAACTTTCAGAACTCGGTATGGTCACTTAGAATTTCTAGTCATGTCCTTTGGTCTAACAAATTCCCTAGAATATTTCATGGACTTGATGAACAGAGTGTTCAAGCAATACTTGAACATGTTTGTCATAGACTTCATAGATGACATCCTTGTTTATTCCCGTAACAAAAATGATCATGCAGACAACCTCAGAATACTATTATAGACTCTTAGAGCCCATCAGTTCTTCGCGTAATTCAGTAAGTAAAAATTTTAGCTAAGATCAGTATATTTTTCTAGCCATATTATTTTCGGTGATGGAATTAGAGTTGACCCTCAAAAGACCAGAGCTGTGAGAAACTGGCTGTAATACCCCAAAAAAATTTCTTCATAAAGATTTCGTGAGAAACGTATCGAGTTCTATGCTTTAGAGCGATCCATAAATTTTCTGTGTAGTATTTCTAAGACGTTGACCTACCATTACGTAAAGTATCAAATAATCTTTCCAATGATATGTAGTTCATCAAAAACGGACAGTCGAGCGATGAGTTATGACCATTCCGATCGAACTGTGAACAGTAAAACGTGCAGAAAAAAAGTACTGAGACCTGACGTATTTTTGCTCCAACTTTCAACTATTATAAATAACTTCTTGTACATAATGATCTGGGTGATCTACTATATATCGACGGAAAGATCTATGAGTCCTCTTTCCAATGAAATTGGTTTCATCCAATTTGTCTATCAGAGCAAAAAGTTATGGTCGGTCTACTTCAGCCTATCAAAAGTGAATTTTTGGGTCAACTTCAAACGATTATAAATCCTCGTACCCAATGATCTGGGTGAGATACTATATATCAACGGAAAGATCTGTGAGTCTTCTTTCCAATGAAATTAGTTTCATCCAATTTGTCTATCAGAGAGAAAAAATTATGGTCGGTCTACTTCAGCCTATCAAAAGTGAATTTTTGGGTCAACTTCAAACGATTATAAATCCTCGTACCCAATGATCTGGGTGAGATACTATATATCAACGGAAAGATATGAGAGTCCTATTTTTAATGAAATTAGTTTCATCCAATTTGGATATCGGAGTAAAACGTTATGGTTGATCTACTTCAGACTATCAAAATAGTCCACCAAAGGATAGATTCAAGAATTATTTGATTTTTAAGGGCATTTTGGTCATTATGCCTTCAATTTATGGACGAAAATTGTCCATTTATACCTATATTGAGCCATAAAACTCATGTTCTTCCATCAAAAACATTGAGAGAACTAAACCCTAGTTCTATTTTGAGCTCTAAATATCTTTCAATTTCACCGTAGAAATCCAAAATTAATCTGATAAACAAACTCCTCATTTCAAGACCTTCGAGGAGCACCCATTATTTGTCCGAACAGGATTCCGTAATCAAGAAGTCAATTTCAAGGTATGTGGGGTTTTGAAAAAGAGCAATCTTCTGTTCTTGTACCCAAAGCTTTAATTTTATTATGGTTTTACATGATTTTGCAAGTGAGATTATGTCTAAATAATTCGATTATGAGATTATGATGGTTGAATGAATAAACTTTGATTTATATGATTATCTCAATATTTTCATGATATGATTTAATAATTATCATTGCGAATTACACACTTTTACCATGAGGTGGTATTTTGAATGATTTTGGGACGCATGTCGAGATGATATTTTAGAATGATATTTTGAGATATGTGTCAAGCTTTATGCTTTCCAATGACGATTTGAATTATTGAATATATATTTGAGACATGAAATGTCTTGATATCTATAATTATAAATTTCATATTTTTATTTGAATGATTTCGAGATATATGTTGAAATGGTATTTTGGAATGATTTTGAGATTTATGATAAGCTTAAAGCTTCTTTATGACAAAATTGAATCATTGAGTATATTGAGATATAAAGTTTGAGATGTTACCATGAGTCTTGATATTTTCTCAAAAATATTGATGTTGTCATGACTTGATAAATTATAACATTTTGACATTTAAAAAGGTTGAGTTTTATTATTGAAATTTCATGATATTTGAAAATGGGTATACACTCAAATTACTTTATGAAGGATTTATAAGACTTTGAAAATGTTTTCCAATATGGATATACATGATTACTTCATTACTCTACTTCTTAAATTGAGAATTTATGCTATGAATTGCATACTACTACAATGAATTGATATTTCTAAAGGCTTTCGAGATAAAAGTCGTAATTTGAGTTGTACTACGGGATATGTATTCTTATTATGAATTGAAGGTCTCAAGTGCTTTTCAAAAGCTGTTGTCATGATTTAATTATCAAATTGAAAGAATAATCAATTGAGTACATTGACCTTGAACTCGCAGAGTCGAGATGATTTTGACTATGAGAAAGATTGATTTTGATATAGATGTTGAGATGAATTTTTGTATTTTTTTTTAATGATTTTGATGAGTTGAATTATTGAAAATATTATATATTGAGTCTTCATATCCTTGTCCAAATGTAGAGTCGGTTATGGTTCAATGCATTGATACCTTGTTGATGTTGAAAAAGATTGAAATGTTTTAAGTCAAAGTTGGGGTTAGGAATTCACAAATTGTTGATGAATTATAAATTGAGATATTTTTTTTGGTTTCTATGATAGACCCTTGTGATGATGATGGTGAATTTCCTAACGCGTTCTGAGCTTTTCGGGGAGTAGTACTTAGCACCGAGAGGGAAATTTGGCATTTCCCCAAACCTATGTGCCACCGTAGGATTGTTTGATGATGATATTATTGGCCAGAGAGCCCGATTGTGATTATTGCAGTTTTAAGGTCGTACTCCCTAGCAAAGAGTATGATGGTCCCACCAACGGGGGTTTCAAACGTTGGTATTCCACATAGCTCACGTGGGGTTGTCGGTTATAGGAAACTCCCCTATCCATAAAAGTCATGTTTCTTGAATTATCGAGTCACTCCGAGATTTGAGTCAAAGAGTTGAGATGTTATGAGGAATTATGATTACCTATGATGAATATTGACGATATGATAATTTATGATGATTTATTATAATTTATGATTTTTGATGATTTACATGGATTATGAGATTTTACTATTTGAACTATTTATTATGAAAGTATGAAGAGTATGATTTGATATAACTCAAGCCAAGTGAGTCATCATTGTCTGTATGCATGTTTTCATAAAATTGATGATGTTATTTAAACTGTTGCATGCACCCCCACATACTCAATACATTCTCTTTGTGCTGACCCCCATTTACTATTCTATTCAGTTGCAGTTTTTGGTCAGCAGGTAAAGAGTCCTCACAGTTCAGGGACTTGGGTCGGTTATTTCAATTTGGAGCATGGTATCTTTTTTCATCGGTCGTATTAAGTATGGTAGTTGGGAGTCATGACCCGACTATATACAAATAATACTAGTAGAGGTTTCATAGACTGTAGTAGTGGTTGATGTATTCAGTCTCCTTCTTGTATATGTATATGTGTTAGTAGAATTGTCATTTTGTAATTCCAATATTGTACTGAACAAATTCTGTATTGAGACATTTTCAGCTTCATTCTCTCAGAATTATGTTTTAATCTGTTGCTTTTGAGTTATACCAATGAAAAGGGTTAGCTTGGGGTCACTTGTGACCCTAAGCACCGTGTGACATCCCGGAACTTGATTTTTGGGATGTTACACTGGCCCAAACCCATTTCTCCGTTAGATATCAGGAAATTCTTGGGTTTTTCTGGATATTATCGATTGTTTGTTGAAAAGTTTTCATCTATTGCATCCCTCATGTCCAGATTGACTCATAAGAAAGTCAAGTTTTAGTGGTTAGATTATTGTAAGAAGAGTTTTTAGGAGTTGTCGACTCGACTCACCTTAGCCCCAGTTTTGACCTTGCCAGATGGTTCAGATAGGTTTGTTGTTTACTTTGATGCTTTCAGAGTTGGTTTGGGTTATGTTTTAATGCAGAGAGGTAAGGTCATAGCCTATGCCTCTACACAGGTTAAACCCCATGAGAAGAATTATCCTACCCATGATCTTAAGTTAGAAGCTATTGTTTATGCCTTAAAAATTTAAAGGTATTATTTGTATAGGGTGTATGTTGATGTGTTCACAGACCATAAAAGTTTGCAGTATATGTTTTTGCAGAGAGAGTTAAATCTCTGTCAGAGGAGGTGGTTAAAATTATTGAATGATAATGATTTGAGTGTTTTTTATCATCCGAGCAAGGTAAATATAGTGGCAGATGCCCTTAGTAGATTATCTATGGGGAGTGTGGCTCATGTTGAAAATGATAAGAAGAAGATAGTTCAGGAGGTTCATCAGTTGGCTAGGTTAGGCGTTCGGTTTGGTTGACTCAGCTGAGGGTATTGATTGGGCTCAGAATAGTTCGGTGTCTTCTTTGGTTATCGAAGTGAAAGAAAATCAAGATAAGGACCCCAGTCTAGTTAAGTTGAAGGAGTTAGTCAAAGATCAGAAAGTAGAGTTTTCTCCCAATGGAAAGATGATGTACTACATTGCCAGGGTAGACTGTGTATGTTGTGTGACGACGATTTGAGATAGTGAATTCTTGCAGAAGCGCATAGTGTGCGCTACTCTATTCACCCAGGAGCGTCTAAGATATACTGTGATTTGTGAGAAATTTATTGGTGGAGTGGTATGAAAAGGGATATTGCAGAGTTTATAGCCAAGTGTGCTAATTGTCAGCAGGTTAAGGTTAAGCACCAAAGAACTAGTGGCACTCTACAGGAGTTCAGCATCCCCACTTTGGAGTGGGAAGAGGTGAACAAGGATTTTGTGATAGGGTTGCCTCATTCACGTCGTCAACATGATTTGATTTGGATTATTTTAGACAGAATGACCAAATTAACCTATTTTTTGCCAGTCCATACTTCTTATTCAGCTGAGGATTATACCAAGCTCTAAGTTAGAGAGTTGGTGAAGTTGCAAGGAGTCCCTTTGTCCATCATTTTAAATAGAGGTACTCAGTTTACCTCTCACTTTTAGAAAGCTTTTCAGAAGAGTCTTGGTACGCAAGTTCATCTTAGTACAGCCTTTCACCCTCAGATAAATAGTTAGGCAGAGATGACCATTCAAACCCTTAAGGACATATTGAGAGCTTGTGTTATTAACTTTAAGGGCAATTGGGATGATCACTTTCCATTGATTGAGTTTGCCTACAATAACAGTTATCATTCCAGTATTCAGATGGCTCCATTAGAGGCTCTATATAGGAGGAGATGTAGATCCCCTATTGGTTTATTTGAGGTAGGTGAGACCTCGTTGATATGGCCAGATTCTATACTTGATGCATTAAAGAAAGTTTAGGTAATCAGAGAAAGGCTTAAGATATCCCAAAGTCATCAAAAATCCTATGTGAATGTGTGCAGGAGGGATCTTGAGTTCGTAGTTGGAGACTTGGTTTGTTTGAAGATCTCTCCCATGAAAGGAGTGAAGATGTTTGGCCAGAAAGCAAAGCTTATTTATCAAAATATTGACCCTTACAGGATCTTGAGCCACTTTCGAAAAGTAGCTTACGAGCTTGAGTTGCCTGTAGATTTGGCACCAATGCACCCAATGTTTCACGTTTCTTTGTTGAAACAGTATATTGGGGATCCAGCTGTCGTTTTTCCTTTAGAAAGCTTATATGTTCAGGATGGACTTTCTTACGAAGAAGTCCCAGTCGAAATCTTAGATCTCCAGACCCGTAGACTAAGGAATAAAGAAGTTTCCTTGGTCAAAGTTCTTTGGCGAAATTAGTCCGTTGAGGGAGCCATTTGGGAAGTAGATGTAGATATACGAACCAAGTACCCTCACCTTTCCTCTGCAAACTCAAATTTAGTTCAAGGTAATAGTTTGGTAATAGTTTTTCCTTAGATTATCTCTTTTCCATTCTCTGTCCTAGACATATGATCATATTCATGTCATTGCATGCATTCATGAATTAGTTCAATCAATCACTATGTTGAAACTCAGTCATGTAATCATGTTTTAGTTGTGCATATTCAGCATGTAAACTCAGTAACTCAGTAATTCTCCTCATAACCAGTCTTATTTGAGGATGAATGTTCTCAAGGGGGAGATATTGTAAGACCCCATAAGATTCTAGCTCATTTCAACCCACTCTTTCATGCTCAAGGGATCCAAGACTTAGAAATTTCACTAAGTGTTAAGACTTAGTAATTTACAAAGCCTCTTAAACTTCGATGATTTTAATTTTGACCTTTCCAGCCTTAGAACATTGATTTTTAAATTGATTCATGATTGGGTGTTCGATAGCATGTCACAGGTAAGTTTTAGATTTTTTGACTGATTTTTGAGGCTAGTTTGGATGTTCAAACCTTTGAGTTAGCATGACCACGATGCACCATTTATCGCATTGGTGGGGCGCAACTCGACGCGTCGCCTAATGCGTCGACTGAGTAACGTGACGCATCACTGGCCATGTTCAGTTTAATTAATTTTGGGTATGTGAGGGGATTTGAGTCATTTTGCCTTTACTTTGCCTCACCCATAACACGAGATTAAGGACCCAAAAAGGCAAAGTCACTCATTTTTTCACAAACTCTCTCAAGAACAAAACCCTAGCTTCTTCAAATCCAAGTTTAAGCTTCAAGAAATCACCAAGAACTCACAAAATTTCATCAGTTAAGGTATGTTAGATGTTCAATCATGAGTCCTTTTTACCCATAGAGTCCAAGAATCTGCTTTAAAGTTTAAAATTATGACCTTTACATGTTTCATGAATTTTATCCATGAATTTTGATTTTTATGTCATGTTTACATGTGTTTTTGTTGGAATTAGCCTTTGACCCATTTGAAGGATAATAATTGCATGTTAAATCCTTAACCCATGATTTTTGTATTGAAATTATGTTATTATGTCATGATTTAACTATTCTCATGCTTTAACTTTATGACCCCCATGTGTTTGATGAAATGCCTAAGAGATGAATTTTGAATAATGACTACTTATCATGTTTTTGAAGCTTTAGTATGTTTCTACTGGTAATGTTATTGAGTCCTAGGGGATATAAATACCCATAAACTTAGTTGTTTATTTAGTCTTAGTATTTTCAGAATGGTTTCGGATATATTAGAGTATTATCAGTTCAGTCAGTTATCATATCAGTAAGCTCAGTTCAATTTAGTAATCAGAGTCAGTTCAGTTGGGAGTAGGATTTAGCACCGAGCGAACCCAGGGATGGGGGCTCACCTTCCAGTTGAGGGTGTGACCTTTAGTAGAAGTCCCCATATTTCAGAACTACGTAGCCAACGTAGGTTGAGATTTTACCTTGTCAGTTAAAGGTTGACATATATCTCACTAGAGAATCTGCCAGTATAGGGTGACTCTTTAATCCTTCGGGACTTCACTTTAGTGGATCTACACAACCAATGTTAGTACCCATGGCACAGTTCTAACACCCTTCCAACTGGGGTCATGGGTTGGATCCCAATTAGCTTATATTAGGGCATGCCGGTTAGATAATAGCTTCTACAGTTTCAGTCCAGTCTCAGTTTGAAAGTCAGTTCAGGTTAGCTTGATTGTAGCATACAGTTTATCAGGTAAATCTGTACTTAGATTTTAGTATTTCTATTTACAGACAATTCCAGTATCATGTTATATGTTTGGTCATGCATTCTTAGATTTTACAACCTTCACGCATACTATGCATCAGTTATCTCATATTATTCATTTGGTCAGTTATTATTCATGCACATCAGCCTAACCTCCTTTAGCATACCAATACATTTAAACTACTAACTCCATACTCATTTTTTGCGTTATAATGTATCATATCATAGGTTTAGACGCGCAGGTTCCCGCATGCACCTAGACCTCCCAGCGCATCAGCAGCAGTAGCAATGGTGAGTTCTCAGAATTCGAGGACCAATTATGGTGTTTTAGTATTTCAATTCCATAGTCAGTTGGAGTTAGTTGGGGCATGTCCCATCAACTCTCATTCATTCAGTTTTAGAGGATTTTGGACATTCTAGACAATCAGTTAATTGTCAGTTTTCAGTATTTTCGCTTATGTTTCAAACTTTTAGATTTCAATTGTATTGTTTTCAGTATTGAAACCTTATGACATAATTATTTATTTTCGTACATGTTCGTTATCAGTATAATATTCAATGCTCACAGCATGTACCAGCTTATGGGTTAGCTTGTGGTCTCTCGGGACTATAAGCACAGTGTGGCATCTAGGGCGTACTCCCGAGGCATTATAGTTTCGAACTTCCATAGGTATTATCCTAAACACTTTAATTTGGAAGGTGTATATAAGGTCACGAAATGGCTTAATATCATTATTATCCCAACATCATCACATGGCATTGCTTTACATTGCCTCATTTATATTCTTCTAACATGTTAGTTGTCGTGTGTTTTGTTATTCTTATATATCCATATGTAGTTATTCTAATACACTTATTATACCTATAGAATTTTTAGGATATACTGTGCAAGCTACCATTTGGAAACTATTCTATATGTAGGTGGAAGCGTGCTTATAGTATCCTTTTGTTGTTTAGTTTCCTACCTTTCTTAGTCAGCCTATGATACTACTGAGTACAAGTGAAGCATACTCACTCCTACTTTTCTTCGTTTTTAGTACAAATCCCAAAATAAGTGTGACCCTCGATGGTTGATTTGTGTAGAGAAAGTTGATACGAAGATTTGGTGAGCTCCTTATCTGAAGCGTTAGTCCAGCCTCCATATATTTATTATGTCTTTACTTTTTTTTGGAGACATTAATGTATTATTCAGATTTCAGTATTATATTAGATACTCTTTATACTTATGATACCAGGTCTTGGGACTTGGTTTATTTCTTTTAGATATTTTAGATTTATGATTATGTTTTGGCTTCATTCTAGAAGTCTCGTATTTACTTTTTTTCTTTCCTATTTCATATTTCTTATTTTGTAAAAAATGTTTAGCCTTCCTACCAATGTTGGATTGGGGTGGGTTTTATCATGACCTCTATTTTTGGGTCGATGCATATTGGTATCAGTTCACTAGGTTCATTGGTCTCATAAGCAAAAGAAAAGTATGTAAAATTAATTTTTAAGGATCGATATATTGATATTCATATCTATCTTTGAGGGAAAGCTAAGGATATCTTTAGGAAAAACTTTTCTAATTTTATTTCTTATCATGTGTGTTGTTCATGTCCAATATTCTAAACTTGTCTTCCATTCTTTTATGTGCATATGGTGAGGACTAGACCTAGAATTATTGAGGATGATGAGACAACACTCACAACTAGATCTCCAATCAGAAGGCGGGGCAAGAGTTGTGGCTGAGCTAGAAGTAAAATTCTGGCACGGGGAGCTTCTACAGCTAAAGGATAAGATAGGGGTCCTCTCCATTGTCTGAGATTTATTATGATGAGGATGATTATTAGAAAAATATATGGGACCAAGCTTGAGCCCATAAGGGTTCCATTACTACCTCATTATTGTAGGATTTATTGATTTACCTATTGGGCTATCTGAATGGCATTTCCTAATTAAGTATTATACTAGGTGCATTGGGCATTTCTTTGACTTCAAGAGGTATTTAGCTACCCGAGCATGCTCTTACTGATGGTTTTTTTACTCCAGGGGTACAACCAATTTTTCTGATACCCCTACATATTGAAACTTTGCCTACTAGGCTTTTTGTTTCTCCTATTGCTTCTGGTCCTGTGATGTCTTTTGATGATCAAAAGTGATTCAAGAGATCTATTTGGTTGGGTCCTCCCAGGTTTAGTAGTGCTATTAGTGAAGATATTTGGTTGGTCCTCCCAACTCCCAGTGGTGGATACATCTTGCTATTTATAAACTAGTGGGCTCTTCTACTTTGACATGGACCTAGTTTTTAAGGATTTTTTTAGCGATTCGAGCCCTACAGATTGAGGGATCAGATGAAAGGCAATTTTGACCACTTAAAGCTGGGCTCCATTTTCATTACAGAGTATTAGGTAGATTTTTAAACATTATCTGAATATACCATTACCAGTATCTCTACCGTTATTGAGTGGATCAGAAAGTTTGTTAAGGCTTTGGTAGGATATTATCAATTAATGACAACTTAAATTATGTTTTCAGGTAGTTCTTTCCAGAGCATTATGGATCATGCTAAGTTGATTGAGTCTTTTCACCTAGGCACACAAAGTAGTTGTGCCAAGAGGAGCTGTCGAGTGAGTGAGTTCAGTGGTCATGCATCTCGGGGTAGGGATTTGTCTAGCAAAAGTTCTCATGCTTAGCATGACATACTAGTTCAGGAAGCTTTAAAGAGTTTGGATAGTAGGTCTGTAGTTTTTTAGGCTTAAGGAAACTATAGATTAGATCATGCAGGTAGAGGTTTTTGTTTTATTTATTTTTTTTGGTATAGAGGAAATTTTACTACTTTTGGGCCCTCTTAGTGTAATTCAGGTAAAAGGGGGTGTTTTGCATGTCATGAGCCTATTCATTAGGCGATTGATTTCTATCAGTGTGCATAGGGTCTTTTCTAATAGGTTTCTCAGCTTTAGATTTGTACTACTCCTATATATACAATTAGAGGTAGTTTATAGGGAAACATGGGTGGTTTTAAAGGTTCCTGGGTGGAGCTCAGGGAGATCACGGTAGTGGACTAGTGGTTATTCAGTCTAGGAGAAGCCAGGGTCAGTGCATGTTATTCCTGGGAGACCTGAGGTGAAGGCCTTTAATGTAGTTACCAAAGGTACTATCCCAGCTTGCCATCATCTTTCTTTTGTGTTATTTGACCATGGGTCTACATTATACTATGTGTTTACATATTTTACGGCTAGTTTTGATTCTACATGTAAGCCTTTTTCTATGCCTACTTATGTATTTGTCATGTAGGCAATTCTTTAGTAGTGGATCGGGTGTGTTAATCATTCGTAGTCACCTCTGCGGGGCGTAAGACTTGGGTAGACTTGATTATCATGGATATAATTAATTTTGATATTATCTTAGGTATAGATTAGTTAGCTCCTTATCGTGCAGTTTTGGATCGTTTTGCCAAGACCTTGACTTTATCTACTCAGGATGTTCTAAGATTAGAATGGAAGGGGACTCCTAGTTCGTGTCTAAAGAGGGTTATATCCTTTCTACACGTTTGTTGCTTAGTAGAAAAGGAGTATCTTTCCTATTTGGCCTATGTTCATAATAGTAGTGTTGCTTCACTGCCTCTCTTTTTGTAATGACCCAAGACTACCCCTCGTCATCACATGGTGATTAAAACCCCGAAGGACCATAAGCTAACCCATGAATAATATCTACTGTGAGCACTGAACAAGTAATATTGAAATAAATGCGGAATAACAGGCAGAAATGCCATAAGGTTCAAAACATCTAAAATACTAATAATGACTAATAACATCTAAATCTGAAGTACTGTTTGAATAAAGTCTGAAAAGCCTATAACTGAATTGTTTGAAAGTGGAGTTGACGGGACAATCCCCCAACTAACTCCATCTACTAAAATACTGCTAAGCTGAAGTACCGAAATAAAAGCGTATCCTCGATAGATGAGGACTCACTGCTAAATTTGCTACTACTGACTGAATCTGGCTAAGCACGGTTAGGAACCTGAGCGTCTGAACCTATGATATGAAATATCATAGCGCAAGAAATGGGTATGCGATTAGTATGTGGGAATGTACTGGTATGCTAAATGAGGTAAGGCTGAATGCATGGGTTCATATGCATGAACATGAACTAACTGAATGATATGCAAGAGCTGGATTAGTATACATGGAGGATCTGTAACTACTGAACATACTACGCATACGGTGACTGAGTATACTGGAACTAAATCTAATAGCTAATAACTGAATATACTGATAATCTGGGATCACTGATAATCTGAATGACTGTAAACTGAGTGACTGTATCTGACAGTCCTGATTCTGTAGAACTAAACTAAGTTCTATTCTGAAGACTGAGACCAAAACGTAAACTGTAGGAGGTAAATATCTAACCGACATGCCCCAATCTAAACTAATAGGGGTCCAATCTGTAACCCCAAATTGAAAGGGTGCCAGTACCGTGCCACGGGTAAAGACAAGCTGAAGAGTAACCCTCATCTGATAGGTACTCGAACAAGAATGGTAAAACCCTCATCTAGAGCGTTAGAACATCTCATCAACCCTCAACTGGCAGGTTTGATGTCTCAACCTACATTGGCTACGTAGTTCTGGAATGCAAGGATTGTTTTTAAGGATCACACCCTCTGCTGGTAGGTAAGCCCCCATCCTTGGGTTCACTCGGTGCTGAATCCTACTCCCAACTAAAAGACATTGAATGGAGTATACTGAACTGGGATGATACTGAGATTGCTGAGTTTTCCTAAGTTTTATAACTGACTGAATTCTACTGAGTTCTATAACGGACTAAGAGTACTACTGATCGTGATATGATTGATACTATTCTGTAACTGACACTGGCTCTAAGTAACAACTAGATTGTCGGTTATTTAATACCCCCAGGACTCGATAGCATGAAAAGTAAAGAAAACCATATTCTTGAATAACATAACAATGTTGACTTGGTCATAATCCATTCATAGAGACATTTAATCAAACACTTGTGATGCATTAACTTGTACATGAATGGGGAATACATGTTAGCAAGATAGAATGGCATCATTTCATTCTCATAGGCAATTTATCAAACACATAAGAAGTATACTTGGTTCATTAGATCATAAACACTTAGGGTTAACATGGTTACAATAATCAACTTACAAATTGAAGGGTTTATCATGAATATCATGTAATTCAACGCATACTTGAATCAATTCTTGGAACTTGTAATATAAATCATGGATTAAAACTCAAACAACACCATAAACATAAATTCAATCTAATTCGAATATGGAATCATAAATCATAAATCTTGTATTTTGAAAAAGGATTCTTGGGATTTATGGAAGGTAAGGATACATAGATGAACATTTAACATACCTTAATTCATGAGTTTCTTAGAGTTCTTGGAGAGATTTTTGGGATTGACCTTGATTCTGGAGAGCTAGGGTTTGTTTTCTTGAAAGAGAACTACCTTTTGATATTGGGGAAAAGAGAATAATGAAGGGTTTTACACATTTTTATGACTTAAATCCCATATTTGGGCGGAATAAAATCATGGGAAAATATTGTTTTAACCCTGGGCGCAACTTTAATTTTTTGTGAAATTTTCCCGATCAGGACCCCTGGCGCGACGTGCCACTATCGCGCTAGGCTAATGGGAAATAAAGACTAGGAAATTGCATGGTGGCATGATGCGGTACAATTGCATTTCCACCTTAGACGCGACCTGGAAGCTCACCGCACCGTGGTGGTATTGCATTGGAACACTTGAAAAGGACAATTGTGAACTGGGTCTATGGCGTGATACACCAATACCATGGAGCAACACTTGAAATTGACAATTGCTATTTTAATACATTCTTCGATGCACTACTGGCCTGAGTGACGATGTTTAATGACTGAAACTTAAAATCACCATAACTTCTTACCCGATTGTCGGATTTAGGAAAATTTTATATCGTTAGAAAGCTAATTGAATTTCCTACTCAATTGCAGGTTCTAATCTTAAAATTACTGAGTGTTTCAAAATAAATTCTTTAGGATAACCCATGTACTGAGGGTTATTCTAGGCTAGGGAAATACGGGGTATTACAATATCTCCCCTTTGGGAACATTCATCCTCGAATATGGCTAGTTAAGCTAAGAGAATACTGGCAGACTGAATTTTTACGTACTAAACTAGACATGCAGAACTGAAGCATGATTATGTGACTGGCTTGATAGACTGAACTTTCATTCTAAACATGCATATCTAATGCACGAGATACATGACTGAAGAATACTGATAAGCTAAGTTTAAATATTGAACATGTATGTATGATACATGAGTACATGTCTGAATGGATTAATGAATACATGACTGAATATGCATGAACGGGAACATAAGGACATGACTAAGTTTGAATCATGTTACATAAATTGAACTGATTCCTTGGATACGTGTCTTGACAGGGGGATGGTCATACGGCTGAGATTGGGACTTTAGGGTCAACTATGAGGACCCATTACTTTAATTAGATTCTCTACAGAAAGAGAAGATGGAAGGTTTAGATTGTGATAGCTCGAGGATTATAGTGCATCTCTCAATTGGGATGCTATGTCCCGCGAGAATATAGAATTAGCTGAGATACTAAGGAAATGTATGAGATGATGCATGGGGCACCTATGAACTAAATCGTGACTGAATATCTGAGATCTTAAACTGGTGCATGATACATAAATTGGGCTAAACCTGTAACTACTAGAATGTTCTATTTTGGGATAGAACGACTAGATGGATGGATGGGAAACCATCCAAATTTGTCCGCCTAACTGCTAAACTGAATTGCTGGCTTTATGAACTAATTCATACTGAAAAAAATACTTAACTAAAGTATTCCTTCAACATTCCTTCTAAGAAGCTCTAATGGCCTTAGGGAGAAAGGGATCTTGGCATGAGCTTAGCATGAATGCTTTAACATACTAACTTATCTGATTAACTGAATGGCTGATAGTTGAATATTGGGCATGTAATACTGAACTGTACTTAGTCTGAATAACTGGACTGAAACTGTAGAATGTTATGCATATGAGGAAGAGACTGACTGAGTAACATGAGATAACTGAGCATGAATTTGCAAAAACTGTATTGTTTAAGAATGCAAGACCAAGTGTAAAATATGATACTAAAATAGTCTGTAAACAGAGGTACTGATTTATTTACTAGGCTAAGACTGTGACTGAGACTCTAACTAAGACTTTACTAGAACTAAGTACTAAGTGAACTGGAACTCCTTATACTAGAAACTGTAAGAATGTATGATTTTTTATAATGTGCATGAATACCTACTTACTCACTTGGCTTTAATGATTTTACCTACTGGGGTAGACACTAAGAAAAGTTCTGTAACCAAAAGGAAGAAAAGGATTATACTAAGAGTTTAACTTGAGCTTATACTCACTCGCATGACATGAATACTGAAAGAAGGGAAACTGGGAAATTGCATGGTGGCGGGATACGGTACAATCGTGTTGCCACCTTAGACGTGACCTGGAAGCTCACCGCGACGCGGTGGTACCACGTCGGAGCATTGAAAAAGGAAATTATAAACTGGTTCTATGGCGCGATATGCGAATATCATGGAGCAACACTAAAAATTTACAATTTCTATTTTAACACACACCGCAATGCGCTACTGGCCTGAATGACGATGTTTAACTACTGAAACTTTAAATCACCATAACTTCTTACCCGGTTGTCGGATTCAGGTGAATTTTATATCATTGGAAAGATAATTGAATTTCCTAGGCAATGGTAGGATCTAATCTGAAAATTATTGAGTATTTCAAAAAAATTATTTAGGACAACCTATATACTGAGGGTTAATCTAGGCTAGGAAAATACGAAGTATTACAATTATATTCTATTTGAGTTGTTAGAGAGTTCCAAGATGTGTTTCTATGGAATTAATAGGTATGCCACTAAATCAAGATATTGATTTTTTCCGTTGATATTGAGTCAGGCACCAAGCCCATTTACATTCCTCCTTATGGGATAACCCATGCTGAGCAGAAGAAATTGAAGGAGCAGTTGTAAGATATTTATTAAGGGTTTTATTAGAATGAGTGTGTCTTCTTGAGGTGTTCATGTCTTATTTTTTAAGAAAAAAGATGGATCTAAGCACGGGTGTATTGACTATCGTCAATTGAACAAGTATACTCTTTCTCATATTGATAATTTATTTGATCAGCTTTAGGGTGCCTCGGTGATTTATAAGAATGAATTAAGATCTAATTACCATCAGTTGAGGATTCGAGCTGTAGATATTTTGAAGAAAGCTTTTTGGAGGCGGTATGGTCATTAAGAGTTCTTTTATATGTCCTTTGGGTTGACTAATACCCTAACATTGTTCATTGAGTTTAAGAACCAAGTATTTTGACCTTATCTTGATTCTTTTTTTACTATGTTCATTGATGATATTGGTTTATTCTAATAATAAGGCTGACCATGTGCGATATTCAAGGATTATACTTTAAATATCGTGAGATAAGAAATTGTATGCCCCGTTCTCCAAGTGCTAGTTTTGGTTGTATTTTATTTATTTATTAGGTCATGTAGTGACCAAGGATGGTATTATGGTCAATCCGACCAAGATACCGGTAGTTTGTAATTGGCCTAAACCTACTTCTCTTATTGAGATTCAGAGTTTTGTTAGGTTAGTAGGCTATTATCGATGCTTTGTGTAGATTTTCTCTTCTGTTTTGACTCTTTTGACCAAGTTGACTCAATAAAAGTTTGTTTTTCAATGGCGGAATACTTGTAAGGAGAGCTTTTAAAATATTAAGGAGTTTTTGACTTCAGCTCTCATCTTAACCTTGCCCAAAGAGGTATGGGATTCACTATATTTTGTGATACTTCTGATGTTGGCTTGGGTGGTGGTTTGATACAGGAGACCGCAAGGTGATTGCTTATGTATCTCGATAGTTCATGCCTCATGAGAAGAGCTACCCTTCTCATGACTTGGAGTGGGTCGCGGTTGTGTTTGTATTAAAGTTATGGCAACTCTACTTGTATGGAGTCAACTGTGAGATTTTCTCCGGTCGTCGTCGCTTTCAATACTTTTTCAACCAAAGAGATCTTAATATGAGATAGTGTTTGTAACACCCAACAAACTCTTAGCTAAGATTATAATCATTCTCACATATTTATAGGCCCAAAAATGATTATTTATAACCATATTTAAGTGTCATGATCATTTACCTAGTGTGTAAAGTGCTTTCAATGAGAATCATGATCATAGGAATTATTTAGAGCAAAGTTGAGTTGAGAGTATTTGTTATCGATTGAGTTTTAATATTCTATACTACAAGGGTAAACTTTAAATGAGTATAACATCTAGAATATATAGAGTTTTGGAGTTGAAGACCCACTAAATTAAAGGTATTTGAGTTCTCCATCCAACGCATTTAATTTTGCCTTAATCTGATATCAAAGTGAAATGTTATGTGTCTTTTCGTGAGCAAACCATTAAAGATCCACGATAAGAGAATGGCACCATGTTGTGGTCTGCGATAAAAGCATGGCATGCTAGTTGTGCTCCACGATATGGGCGTGCCATGATCGTGGTAACGCCGATGCTAAAATTTCATTTTTTTCCTTAAGTTTCATTAGATAAAATGGGTCATTTACGTCTTAAATGATCTTATAATCTATACTAAAGTGTTTCCCCTCATCCCAGCACTCAAATTACACCTTTCCTCTCCTCTTAAACACTCACCATCATAAAAAGGAAGGAGTTTTCTCCAAAATTCCTACTTTCAAGGCTCCAATTTAAGTTTCCTTCAAGAGATTCACTAAGTTCAGGTATGTAGGGTTTGAATAAGAATTATCTTACATCTTTGTGCCCAAAAGTTACACTTTATATGAATTAAGGATTTGATGACTTGGGTCCATACCCACTATCTATACTTTTGAAACATGATGTTTTCCTATGATTTAAAGTTCATTTAGTACAAGAATTCATATTTACACATGTTTTTACTTACATGATTGATATTATGAATTGATTTTTAGCATTTTGATATGAAGTCCCGTGAATCGGTAAATATACATGATTTTGAGTATGATTCAGTCAGTTTACATACAATTCAGACTTACTATTTTACACTATAATATATTGCAGCATGATTAAGATTTCAGTTTGATCTTATGATGTTAGACAAGATATGAAATTCACATATTTATTCATGAGCATGATTTAGTAACAAAAGCATGATTGGTGTTTAGACTCATAAAATGATATGTATACTTTATGGTGATCAGTTTAGTGATCACTCTAGTTCAGGTTCTATACCGATGTCAAGCTATAGAGCATCCCTCCTCAACGTAGGTCAGATGCTGGACTCCATGTTGCGCACATGGTTTATGTCAGTTGTAAGAATCTTCCATAGAAAAAATGATTTTTAGAAATTAAGTATAATGATTCACTGACTTTATCGGATTATGCTTTACTACTTATGCTTTATAATATTTCAGCCTTCGATTTTATTCATGAACACGGTGAGCCTATCTACATTTAGCATGCATGATTTACGTTTATGATTACATATTAGTTTTAAATTATTTCATTCACACCCATATATTATTACATTTCAGAAGTACTGACCACATATACATTTGTGTGGCGATATTGTTCCGTAATGTATGTATCAATTATTTCTTACAACATCATGATCAGACAACTCGCAGCTTCCAACCAACAGGTGATGAGTTCTTTTTATTCGAGGACACAAGTCAATTTGTAGATTTAGTATTTTATTTTATTCATTTGTATTGATTAGGGATAGCTAGGGGTCATGTTTCAGCTACCTATAGTTTGTATTAGTAGAGACTTCATAGGAAGTCAGTCAGAGTTGATGTATTCAGTTTCAATTTTCTGTGACCAGTGTAGTAAGTATTTTAACAATATTATACTGAACAAGTTCATCTAATGACATAACTTTGGCTTAGTATTTTCAGTTTCATATATTTTTATTGAGTTGCTTATGAATTATGCTAGTACCATGGGCAAGATTGGTAACGTTTGTGGTTCCAAGCAACGTGTAATGTCCAAGAGATAGTTTTGGGTGTTACAGTATCGATGGCTTGAGTTTCTTAAGTATTATGATTTCACTATTCTTTATCATTTGGTCGAGGCTAATCTAGTGGTGGATGCATTGAGTCAAAAGGCAGAGTACAAGGAGTTTGGCTCATCTCTTGACTCGGGAGTGACCTTTGGCCTTAGAAGTTCAGTCTTTTACTAACCAGTAGGTTAGGTTAATATTTGGGCACCCGGATATGTTTTGACCATTATTGAGGCTAGATCTTCATTGATGAAGCATATTCGAGCTTATTAGTTTGATAATGAGAGATTGAGGATGATTCATCATAATTCGTTAAAAGACGAGGATAAGACAACATTTCTTAATCCCAAGGGTATTTTGAGGATTAATGGTCATGATTGTATAGCGAGAGTTGGAGGTTGTCTTAGATTAATCCTGGAGGATGCTTATTGTTCGAGGTATACTATTCACTTAGAAGCAGATAAGATGTACCATATCTTAAAGAAACACTATTGGTGGGGTGGTATGAAGAAAGACATTGTGAAGTTTGTAGCCAAGTATTTGAATTACCAGCAAGTGAAGTATGAGCATCAACAATTGGGAGGCATGATGCAAAGAATTTTCATTCTCAAGTGGAAGTTAGAGCAGATCACCATGAATTTTACAATTGGTCTACCCCAACTTTGAAAAATTTTGACTCTACTTGGGTGATTGTATATGAATTGACCATATCTGTATATTTTATACATGTGAGGTGAATTAGAATGCTAAAAAGTTGGTCAACATCTACATTCAAGAGATTATTCAATTGCATGGAGTGCCTATCTCTATTATTTTTTATAGAGGTACTCATTTTGGCTCAAAGTTTATAGTTTATAAAGAGTGAGTTGTGTAATCAGCTTGATTTGAGCATAGATTTTCATCCCCGGATTGATGGTCAGTCTGAGAGGACCATTTAGATGCTTGAGGACATACTTTGAGCATGTGTTACGAATTTTGATGGTCATTGGAATCAGTATTTCCCTTAGAAGAGAAGAAAAATAATATTCATTATGAGCATGATGGTGGAACCGCATTCATGAAAGGCAGCTTAAATTGTTCATTACAAAAGCAGGGTATTAACTGCATTCGCTAAGAGTAAAACCTGGTAATTAGGTTGGGTCATCTGTATTGCGTTCACCATCAGACCTTCAAAAATGTGAGGTGTCCAGATCAATAGTGTCACGACCCAAATCAGGGTCTATTCGTGATGGGTATCTCAAGTTCACCGTGGATCGGAGACCACCCCCTTTGCTTAGTCAAACAGAACATAATACAGCTAGTAGCGAATGAATTCTGAACATATAACAAGATAGAATAATCAAAAAGTCAAAGGAAGCTAAGAATGTCAACAACTAATCCCAATCAACAGTAATCCACAAAGTCTCTAACAATACCAAATCAATCTAAGTTGGGACATGCCTCCAACGATAGCCAAAAATAAGTATAAAAAAAAAGTCTATGATAATAGATAAACCAAGAAGCAACAGCCCTCCAGAAGAAGGAGGCTCACCACTTCAACTTGACTGCTGAGGAACTAAATTCCTATCACTGCATAGGAAAAGTGGAAGTACCTCCAGTTCCTACATCGCGTAGAGATACAGCATCTGGAGATGGTTAGTGGGTTGAGCACTATCATGTAACTCGAGAAAGGGTTAACATAATGCAAAGTCAAAACCACAGAAAATATCCACATGCACATATTTTACATACATATATATATATATATATAACATAATGGGATAGGGAACAAGGTTTAGCATCCACGTAAAACGTTAACCTGAACTATGTGGCTCAACCGCCATAAACAGGCACCCACAAGCTATATGGGATCAGCTCCCTTACACGACCCAAAACTGGTCCTTATCTTATGGGCATCTCTAGCCCAACAAGGATCGGAGATCGCACCATTAACCTAACCCAGCCATCACATCAATCCATAAGTGTTGAAGAAGATAGCAGAAACAAGACTAATAAACATAACTTAAATGTCTAATCAGTCTATTAATGTCAACATACCAAACCGACATACCCAAGTCCATAGTCAGCAAAAAAGCCTCTACAATCCGATGTCTAATTATGTTGGGACATGCCCCCAACAATAGACAAAAACCAAGTCTAAAATAAGTCTATGATATAAAATAGAGAGACCCTGAAATGTATGTTTTCTGAAGTATGGAATCTTACTACTTCAAAGTCGACACGTGAACCGCTCAAACACTTGGTCACTGTGCAGGAAGAGAAGAAGAAGCTCCAGCCCCTGTGTCGCATGGGGACACAGCATCCAGAGACGATTACATGTTGGAGCACTAACATGTAACTCAAGGGTAAGGATAAAATAGTATAATTATTCAAAACCAAGTCAAACCATCATAAGCAACCATATTTATATATTTAGGCATGCATGTAGATATTCAGATACATCAAGTAATGAAAAAGGGGAACAAGGCCTTAGCATGCATCTCAAAACATCTAATCATGAACATGGAGTGGAGGACTCTAACCTTCCACCCTTATAGTTAGAGAGATTGAACTTCCCGTTCATATTAGGCAAGTAGACTCTAACCCCAAGCCATCTTATTAGGCAAGGGACTCTAACCTTAATATGTTTCATTAGGCAAGGGACTCTAACCTTAAGCCATTTTGTTAGACAAGGGACTCTAACCTCAAGCCATTTCATTAGGCAAGGGACTCTAACCTCAAGCCATTTTATTAGGCAAGTACTCTAACCTCAAGCCGTAGCAACCATTATTAGTTGACATTGGGACTCTAACCATTTGTCCATACACTAGCATCCATTCAATTCAACATTCAAGGACTCTAACCCATTTAGACAATTCAAGCTATCAAGGCTACAATTCAACATCACACATGACCACAAGGTCTTAATAAACCATTTATCGATCAATCACTTTAATAGGTCATGCCGTAGTTTCAATCACTATTCAAGTCAATTTATTATCATCAAAACCTATACAACACTATTCATTCTTCATTAGCATTCATATACCAAACTTTGGTTCAAAACACAATCAAATTTCATATTAGGGATTCTAACCCTTTTGATCAAACAAACTACCAAAGTTATTGATTTACTCATCACATGTCCAGCAAGGCCTTTACAATACCAATTACCCACCATTCTTACTCATTAAGCCATTGCCTTAGTTCAAATCACTATTAGCATGTAACTAGTTATTTCTCTTAGACATTTTCACAAACACCTTGAGGGCATACCTTTACCATGACCCAAACCCAAGTAAAAACCATAAAGACTGGGGTTACTCATTACCTCCTTGTTAAACCATAATTAAAAAGCACCCACATGTACAAATCATCACCAAAAATATGTATAAACACAATGTTAAACAAGAGTAGACAATACTCATCACTATGCATCAAAACCCCCAATATTTGATTTCAAAACCACCATTTACAAATCATATTCAAGGTTTAAAATACATGATATTTGATAAATAACAACAAGGCAAGAGTCACATGCCTTATACTAGATGATCCACAGAAAGATTATTGTTCTTCAAGTCTCTAGATGGCTTCTTTGATAAACCCTAGCCCTAATCTTGTTGAAGAAGTTTAGAGAGTATTTTAGAATGTTTTTATTTTGTCCAAGTAAAGAATGAAGGGCCAAACAATGTTATAAGTCATGGGTTATAAGGGCTTAGGGGTAGGAAAAGTCTAAAATATCCTCAGCTTAAAAGCTAAAAATTGAATCCAGGAGGGTACGACTTCCACACCTAAACCATACCCTAGGGTACGAGTGATACCCTAACTCGTACCCTAAGCCTCACCATGGACTTCTAAACTATTCAACATATGACTTTACAAGGTTCAAGCGTACCCCAAGGTACGAGAAGTACCCTACAACTCGTACCCTAGGAAAATGCACTAGGTGGACCTCTAAACATCATACGATTAGGTAGCTTACTACTCGTAACCCAACATACAAGGTGTATGGTACTTAACCACACCTTGAATAGAATGTAACCCTTCATAAACTAATCATCATACAAAAAGGAGGGTACTATAACATACCGTAGGGTATGAGAAGTATGCACTAATTGTACCCTATCCAGAAACTCAAAACTTGGAGGAATTTTTTAAGGGTTCAAAGCCTAGGTGTTTCACTCTCCCTGCTGAAAGGGCCCTAGTGCGTGTTTGTCTCATGAACCGGAGGTATGAAGGAAGACTAGGGAATAACCGACCCCATGTCAATACTAGATACAATTATATCAATAGTGTGAACCATGCACACGATCATTAAGACCAATCCTCAGATCGGTAAACGTGAGTGTTTCCAATATCAGTCCTCTGGGACTCACACCTTCACGACTTAGTTACATAACCCTAATTAATCCTGATTATAAACAAGTTTCATATAACCTATTCATTAACTAAGGAATTATACATCAAAGCACACCACAGGTATCACCGTACCATTTTGCTTGCAACCTCATAATTATACCATTACAATTCCATTAACTTGAGGTAATGCCTTGACCCCTTTCGTTCATTAAATCAAGTTGGAGGAATGTCTTGACCTCTTTTAGTTTATCAAATTAAATTGGGAAAATGCCTCGACCCCCCTTTATTCATTAAATCAAAATATATCCAACAAAGCCTTCAAAACCCATGTTCATTGTTTAACTATTTATGCAATGCGATAGTATAGGTGAGTAAGTCAAACCAAGTGACAAATCCACAATTCAAAGCCATTTACACAGGTTGGTTGAGGGAACACAGTTATTCAAAACCAATTCCAAATTCAAAATATCAATTTCGTGGGAATACCTCGATCACCACTCCAATTCCCATACCCATGCTCCCCATTAGTTTCAAAAAGATTCAATTAAAAGCATGAACATCTCATAAAAACTACAAAAAAAACAATTCAAGGATCAATCATTCCAAACCCTCAACCCATATCAAAACCCATATCCAAATCTATATAAATAAATCATATAAAATAAATGATTTTTATAAAATAACATTTGGATAAGAGTAACATGCCTGAAAGTATAGAGAATTATGGAGAGAAATCAACCCTTCTTACCCTTAGATGACTAATTTTGAGGAACCCTAGCTTATTCTTGCTTTAGGGATTTAAAGGAGGAAAGAGAGTGTTTAAGATTATGTTATGGATGATAATGGGATATCAAAAAGGATTTTAAGTCATGGGTCACAATTAGGAAAAAGGAAAAATGTCCAAAGTGCCTTAATTAAAAGCTGAAAATTTATTGTCAGTGACTACGGATCACGATACGACTCATAAGGACTCACTACGACTCATTACCTTGAGTCATACTCTAGACTATAGTTGAAGGACCCCTCTCTAGTGACCCTGCGACTCATACCACACAACTCTTCAAGAGACCCTATGACTCATAAGGTCTTAGTCGTAACCAAGACAGAAGCATTTAGGGTACACACTGGTCACCCTATGATTGGTACTCTACGACTAGTATAGAGCCATTACGACTCACAACCCCCGGTCATAGTAACAATAGAAACTCTAGACTAGCACACTGGTCAGGCTACAATTGGGGTCCATAAGACCCGTATAGAGAGCTCACGACTCGTAAAGAGAGTCGTAGGTTGGACAGTGAGTTCAAAGACTCCAAACTTTCCCATGACCAAATATGTAGGGTGCTACATTCTCCCCTCGTAGGATCATTCATCCATGAATGATGAAGCAAGGTATCCATTTTCATGATTTAACACAGAGCACAACCACACAATTTCCTTTAACAAAGACAGAATACAAAAATACTAAGGAATACACTTATCTTCAGCACGATTATCCAAAGTAGAACACAAGAATGGGCGTTTGGACTTCATGTCCTCTTCAGCTTCCCAATTAGCTTCTTCAACCTTATGATTCCTCTGTAGAACCTTTACCGAAGCCATATCCTTAGTCCTCAAACAACAGAGTTGCCTATCCAAAATCTTAATTGGTACTTCCTCATAAGATAAGGAATCCAAAACACCAACACTCTCTAAAGGAACAACCAAGGAAGGATTACCCTCGACTTTATCAACATCAAAACATGAAACACTGGATGGATAGAACCCAAACTCAAAGGAAACTCCAACTCATAAGCCACATTGCCCACTTTCGTCAAAATCAAGTAAGGGCTAACATAACAGGGACTGAGCTTCCCCTTCCTTCTAAACCTCATCACTTCCTTCATGGGAGACACCTTCAAGAATACCCAATGACCAACATCAAACTCCAACTCCCTATGCCTCACATCCACATAGGACTTTTAGTAACTTTAGGCAGTCTTAAGCCTATCACTCATCTTCACCTTTTTCATAGATTGGTGAACCAAGTTTGGGCCAAACAACCTAGTCTCACAAACTTCAAACTACCCAATAGGAGACCTACACCTTCTACCATATAAAACATTGAATGGAGCCATCGAATACTCGAGTGATAGTTTTTATTATATGCAAACTCTATGAGAGGCAAATAATCCACCCAACTACCACCGAAATCAATCATATATGCCCTTAGTATATCTTTCAAAGTTTGAATAGTAATTTTTTCTTGTCCATCCATCTGAGGATGGAAAGCAGTGCTAAGGTTTACTTTAGTTCCCAAACCTCTCTGAAAAGAATACCAGAAGTAAGAAGAGAATCATGTGCCTCGATTAGATATAATTTAAACATACGCACCATACAACTTAACGATCTCCTAAATGAAAAGTTTAGCATAATCCTCTACCGAATAATTAGTCCTTACTGGCAAGAAATAAGCGGACTTAGTCATTCTATACACAATGACCCAAATTAAGTTAAACTAACTACGAGACAACGGAAGACTAGTAACGAGATCCATATTAATCACTTCCCATTTCCATACGGGCAACTCAATCAAGGGGTGGGCATGATATCGTATATACCAAAAACCACACCGAAACCAAAAAAATTTTATACTGCGGTATTGATGTTATGGTATTTGGTATGGTATTTGGTAGGAGTTTTAAATTATTTTGGTATTTGGTATGGTATTTGGATTTATTAATAAATACCAAAATACTGTTTACTGCATCGAAGTTTTTTAATAGTAAATAAAACCCATATATTATATTTAAGATTATTAAATATATTTATATATCACCACTATCCAATTGAACATAAAAGTAACTTTTATTCAAAAATAAATTTTTTGGGAAGCTTATTATTTAGGAGTACTATGCCTAAGTTTAGGTAATGTTGTTCAAAATTTGCATCTTGGACTACTCAATCGTGATTGAAATATTCTCTTTGTGTAATTGATTAACAAATATAATTGTTCATCTGATATGATTGAGATATTTTTAAAGTTTAAAGTTATAGCTTTTTTTATGAATATATGTAAGTCGAAATTAAATAAAGTATAGTTACTGAATTACCATATCGTAAAATACCAAAACCGAATTTAAAAATATCGAACCATACCGAACTAATTTGGTATGTTAATGGTATTGTTCTTTTAGATACCAAAAAATGAAGTTACCATATCAAAGTTTAAAATACCGTACTATGCTCACCCCTAACTCAATCACTTGAGACAAACCATCAGGCCTTAAATGCTCCATCTTTACCTGCTGACAAACCATGCACTTAGCCACAAAATTGGCGATATCCCTCTTCATGTTATTCCACCAATAGATCTCTTTCAAATCATGGTACATCTTTATTAAACCAGGATGAACAGTGTACCTCGACTCATGAGCCTCGGCCAAGATCCTTTCTTACAGCCCATCAATATCGGGAACGCATAGTCTACCTTGGTACCTTAAGATACCATCACCACCAATCTCAAAAGACAGGAATTTCTGTTGACCCACGTCATCCTTGATCTGCATCAAAATAGGATCTAAAATTACTTCTCCTCACCTCAACACCAAGAGATGACTTCACCACCTCTTGTACAATCATACCTCCATCCTCAGAATCCAAAAGACGAACTCCAAGATTAGCCAGGCAGTGAATATCCTTCACCAAACCTCCCTTCTCCTCATCAAAATAAAATAAGTTCCCCATGGACAACCTGCTAAGAGCATCATCAACCACGTAAGCATTACCTAGATAATAATAGAAACTCATATCATAATTATTGAGTAACTCAAGCCATCTCCTTTGCCTGAGATTCAACTTCTTCTAGGTAAACACATACTGCAAGTTTTTATTATCTAAATATATGTCAACATGAACTCCATACAAGTAATGATGTCAATTCTTTAAAGCAAAGACCAAAACTAACAACTCTTAGTCATGAGTTAGATAATTCTTCTCATGGGCCTTCAATTGCCTAAAAGCATACAACACTACCCTGACATATTGCATCAACACACAACCCAGCCCCATACGGGACACTCACAATATACAATGAAACTATCAGTGCCCTCGGTTAGGGTTAAAACCAAAGTCAAATTCAACTTATCCTTCAACTTCTCAGAGCTACCCGACCATAAAAAATTCACCTTTTTCTGAGTCAACTTAGTCAACGAAGCAGTAATCAATGAAAAACTCTCAAAAAATCTTCTATAATGATCGGGTAAACCCAAGAAGTTTCAAATATCGATTGGAGTCATGGGACAAGGTCACTTCTTAACCACCACAACTTTCTGTAGATCTACTATGATTCCCTCACTAGAAACATGTGACCCAGGAAAGTAATAGCAGTCAACCAGAACTCACACTTCGAGAACTTGACATACAAACACTATTCCTTAAGAGTCAACAACACTATACAGAGATGATTGGCACGATCCCCCTTACTCTTAGAATACATCAAGATGACATTAATAAAAATAATGATGAATAAGTTTAGAAACTAAAGGAATACCCAATTCATAAGATCTATAAATGTCATTAGGGCATTATTCAATCCAAAAGACATAACCAAGAACTCATAGTGGCCATATCGGGTATGAAAAGCAGTCTTAGGGATATCCACCTCTCTAATCCTTAACTAATGATAACCTAATCAAAGATCAATCTTAGAAAAGTACTTAGCAACCTGAAGCTAGTCAAACAGGTCATCAATCCCAGGAGGAGGATACTTATTTTTTGATGTCACCTTATTTAATTGGTGGTGGTCTATACATCTTTCTTACGCACGAAAAGAACAGAAGTACCCCACAGAGAAACACTAGGGTGAATAAAACCCTTATCAAGAAGATCCTTCAACTACTCCTTAAGCTCTTTCAACTCAGTCATATCCATTTTAAGAGGAGGATAGAGATAGGATGGGTAACTAAAAGAAGATCAATCCCAAAGTTTATTTTCCTATTGGGAGAAATACCCAAAAGATCATTGGGAAACACTTAAGGAAACTCACTGACTATAGGGATAAGTTACAAAGAAGGACCCTCAAAATTAGAATCTTTAACCCAAACTAAATGATATATATATCCCATGGAAATCAATTTTAGAGATCGTAAGTAGGAAATTAACCTTCCCTTAGGCACTAACGAACTTCTTTCCCACTAGATTACTGGTTTATTCAAAAATTAGAAACTGGCCGCTTGGGTCCTACAATCAAGAGAAGCATAGCACGAATAGAGCTAATTCATCCCCAAGATAAAGTCAAAGTCAAATATATCCATCTTTATCAGATCTACCAATGTCTCCCTACCACAGACCGATACCACACAACCCCTATAGACTCTTCTAGCCACAATAGAGTCACTCACCAGGGTAGACACAAAAAAGGGATTAGGAACACACACGGGAACAAACCAAAATGAATAGCCACATAAGGGGTCACATAAAAAAGAGTAGACCCCGGATTAAGTAAGAAATACACGTTACGAGAGAAGATTTTAACATACCAGTGACAATATCAGGAGGAGAAGCTTGAGATTCTTGATGGGTAAAAAGAGTATACAGATAATTCTGACTAGTGCAAGAGCCAGAAGTAGCCCTATTTGGTAATAGAGCTAAAGAAGTAGCCACATGGACCTTATTAGCCCTAGTAGAAATATTGCCTGAAGGATAGTTCCTTTGAATATGGCCAGGCTGGCCGCATCTGAAACACTTATTTCTCCCCTCATCAAAAATGCACGATGCAACTGTCCACAAAATCTGCAAAAAGGATATGATGGAGTTGACTAGGCCCTACTGTCCTAAGATTAGGCACTTTGTACCTTAAACTCACTATTGACCTGAAAGTGGTGATCGCCGGTTGACTTAGATATGGAGCACTAGCGTAGAACAAGAACCAAAATTTCCCTACTTTTTCTTAGGCCACTGCATGCTATCTCTACCATTATTTTGCTAGCCTCCACCATGCTCAGAATACCAGGATCCCTTACTTTACCTCTTCTTCGCTTTTGTATGCTTTTTATTTTCCTCCTTGATCTGTTGCATGTACACCAACAAGCCTAGAGATATCCACGTCCTTGTTCAACAAGGCGGCCTTACACTCTAATACCAAGTCTCAAGATGAGCTCGAAGGAAACATCCTCACCTTAAACCTCATGAAAGACACCAACTCCGAAGCATAATGATATAACTGATTAAATTTTAAGGTATACTCTTTCACAGTCATCCTACCCTATTTTAGATTCATGAACCCTTTATCTTTATCCTCTCTCTACTTCTGGGGAAAGAAATGATCCAGGAAGGCACCGAAAAACTCATCCCATAAGGCCGACTCTGCATTATCACCCCTTGACTGATTCCACTCCTTATATCACTAATAAGCTACGTCCTTCAATTGATATACGGTAAACTACACACCCTCCACATTAATAGAATGCATCACCCTGAATATTTTATCCATCTTATCCATGAAACCTTTGGGATTCTCTTCCACCTTAAAGCCAGTAAAGGTGGGAAAGATCAGCCTCATAAATAGGCTGACTCTAGTAACCTCAGAAAATAGATAAACAGAACCAACACGAATGGGCTGACGAGACTGAAAAGTCACCAACTGGGTTAGCAGAAGTATAGATCGATGAAACTCAGCATTAGAAATGTATCCTTGGGGTTGGGGGGTATGATCGTTATCAGCCTGCGAGCCCAATGAGGACTGGTATAAATTAGTGGAACTCCACATGGGCAATCAGAAATGGGACCCTAGATCCGGTCTGTACTCCATAGGTGAGGATGAGTTTCGTCCAAATTGTCCTCAGGTGGGATAAAAAGTTCCACGAGCATCAAATCTTTGGGGAGGTATTATATGAAATGCGAACTAATAGAATTAGAGGAAATTTCAAGACCTTAGACTCTGTGACCCAAAATAGAACAACAAAAAAAGAAAAATATTCCTAGATGCCTCGTAGTCTCCCTCTTATAAGTGTGGCATGCTACACACCTATAAAAGATACTCTACTTGACATGGCTGTGTGGACACACAATGAACTATGAACCTGGCGCTCTGATACCAACTTTGTCATGATTCAAACCAAAGCCTGGTTTTGATGAGTATCTCAAGTCCACCGTAGACCGGAGACAACCCTCTTTTCTTAACCAAACAAAATATAATATAGCTAGTAGCCAATAAATTTCAAATATATAACAAGATAGAATAATCAATAACTCAAAGGATCTAAGAATGTCAACAACTACTCCTGATCCACAGTAATTTACAAAGCCTCTAACAACACCAAATAAATCTAAGTCGATATATGCCCCCGACGATAGCGAAAAACATTTTCAAAGAAAAGTCTATGATAATAGATAAACTAAAAAGAAATGACCATTAAAAAGAAGAAGGCTCAACACTTTAAGCTGACTGCTAACAACCCAAAAATTCTATCACTGCGCAGGAAAAGTAAAAGTGTCTTCGATTCTTGTATCTAGTGGGGATACAACGTCCAGAGACTGTTAGCTGGTTGAGCGCTAGCATGTAACTCGAGAAGGGGATAACATAATGCTAAGTTAAAACCGCAGTAAATTTCTGCATGCACACATTGTACATACATACATACATATACATACTAGTTTAGGTGTACGCGCTTCGCGTGTGTACCTCACTATAACGAGTTTAAATGTTATACTAAATATGATAATTGTATAAATAATAAAAGAATTTATTTAATCAGTTATATAGTAATTGTAATATCTAAAATACAAATGAGGTAGGAAAACAATACATTAATAACTGCTTAAATTACGGCTGGTATCTTAGAAAGAGAAAAATAATCATAATATTTTGTATAGCTCAAAATTTTGATCGCCAATTGTCTTTATTATCATCATCATCATTCATCTTCAAGATACCTACAAAATTGGGGGGGGGGGGGGGGGGCCACAAAAGAGAGGTAACAAAATAAAAAAAAATTTAAAAAGAGAAAATTATATAAGACAAA
>NC_061117.1:26262608-26467711 GCF_002878395.1 Capsicum annuum | reverse complement strand
CTCAATTTATGAAAGTTCAAAATATTTTTCTTTAGTAAAGAAATTATCTAAAGATGATAGATTTTTACTTTTTTCATAAATTATTTATCAATATTAGAATTTTTTGAATTTCAAATAAACTAAACTAAAACAGATATTAGATTCTTTTAAAAATGTCTAATAAACCTTTTCAAAATTTTGGCAGACTTTTGCTTCCCTTTTATTTAATATAAGATAGACTTCATGGTTTTTTGTTTTAAAAAAAATTATATACGCATGATTTGAAGTCCTAAAAAAGAGATGGAAAAAGAATTCGATTTTAGTTAGGTTTGAAGTTCTAAATTAATTAAATATTATTAGGTAAATAATAAAAAGATAATTTTGTCTAAAAGAGAGTTTTTTAATGAAGACAAGAGGTTCAAATAATATTTGTAAGACCCTTCACACTTAATTATAATATAGATAGATTCCTTCACACTTTAATTTAATATAGATAGATATAACCACAAGGGTTGGTGTGGTGGTTCAGCACCTCACCCCTTGAGCAAGAGGTTGGAGGTTCGATCCCCACCTCTAGTGAATGGAAAAAATTTCGTGGTCAGTTCCCTACCGTTTAGTGTGCTGACAGTAGGAACGGAGGATTAGTCTCATGACCACCGGCTTTGAGGATACCTTGGGAAACCAAAAAATAAAAGATAGATATAGATTTGTAATGAAATTCAAGTGATAAAGTCAAGAATAATTTGAATATACAGTCAATTAGAATTAACTGTACCATTTTTAGTTGTTCTTTTTGCACCATGGCTAATTATAATTACTTATCCAAATTCTTCTCCAAATATCAAGAAAGATTATGGGTCCCAAGGAAAAAAATCAACATACATGAGACTTAATATTATCAAAATAAAAGATTTCGGATAATATTATCGGTGCAAAATTTTAACTGTAAATATAATATCGAGAATCAAATTTAAAAAGTCATAGATGCCTGCATTAATGCGTGCAAACTAATATTCAAATTTGGAACTTGAAACCAAGTAAAAATGATTATTAAAAAAAGTCAGAAATTTGTAATAATTTAATAATCACAGTTTCAAGTCCTCGTCTTGATCTTATGTGCTATAATTCAATTGCTATATATTGCAAAGTAAAGGTATTACTTCTTGCTTTTTAAATATACTAGCATACGTACCCGCGCGATGCGCGAAAAAAGTCAAAAGAGATTATAAGTAGGTTAAAATGAATGAATACGGCAGATTTATATCCTCATTTATCTATTGTAATCTCGTACTAATATTTTTTATGATTTATATTGTTGTAGTTACTTCATTACTATCCATGTAAGGGATATTATTCATTGTCCAGTTAATATGCTCATGAAAAGCCTTTTTAAATGTATGATATTTATCAACTTGTGAATATAGTCCAGATAAAAGAAATAAAGTTTTCGTAGGTTCTGACTTTGGAATATAATTAGCCAAGTCACAATAGTATCAAGATAAATAATATTGGATACAAAGGCATTATGTGTAGCAATAAATGACATCTTATTACGTTAAACGTTTGTCAGAAGGTATGATCCCTGAATTTCTTTCCAACTTGCTAATTGGAGCTAATTCATTTGCAGCAAATATAAGAGATAAAAAAAAAACAATGTGTCCCTTGCCCATAAATTTAATGCTTTATTGTTAGCAGAAATTATGAAAATTGCATATTCTTTCGAAAGTGTTGAAGTAAGAAATTATACATTCATTTATCAAGAAAATAATGCAAGACATTTGTTGCAGTATGTAATGCAGATAAGCTTTTCTCATAGCACATGCCTCACTTAAAAACTAATTGAGTTTGTTTCATTGGTAATACATGAGCTTTTCTTTCAAAAATAGTTGCAAAAATTCTTGTAAACCCTTTGTAATATGGGTGATCTTTTGTACAGTTTTATTATCCATTTCTCAGGTGTATCACATTGACAATAACTTGTAATTACGTTGGAGGGCTGTTACTTGAATATACATCTTGTAAACCTGCCATGAATTATAATTATAATTAGAAAGCTGAAGTAACATTAAATATGTAAGATTGCAATAAATATGCTACATGCCTATAATCGAAATAGCAAATAAAAATCAAAAGATGATTTATACTTCAATATCTAGCTCAGATCATTTGACACCAAGATTAATTGGACATGGATAAGGAAAGAAGTGACAGTGTCACGTTATGCTAAGGGGTGCCAATTGACACCATTTCATCGAAAAATAACACTAATTAGCTACATAGAAATTTTAGTTTATTTAATGTACAAATGTTATATGTTGGCTCCCCTTATTATTTTAGGTGTCTTCTTTTTTATATTTTGACAATTCTCGATAAGATTTCAATGAAGTTACAAGAAAATATTCCTAGTCAATATATCCAATTCAGAAAAAAATTATCAAAATATAAAATATGCATAGAATCAAACACAATTTACAGAAGCACACAATGTGAAAGTTGATATGATTTTTCTGGAAAGCAACTTTACTCTAGTTAGTAAAATGCTACTGCTATAGGCATCCAAAATCGAAAGCAGCTTATTTGGACGCTAGGTCTTGTATGTTCTTATGTCACATTGCTGATAACTAAAATGCTCTTAAAAGATTTCTCTCCAAATCTTGACACAACAAATTGATCTTCACAATTCGACTCTATTAGGAAAAATAAAAATAAAAAAAAAATGCAACATGCTAACAGCTCAAGACAACCAAGTCTAGAATTCTTATAATCACATTCCACTACCTCAAGCAATTGCTCCTTTCATATATGTTGATATCCGTGTATATGGTGTTAACAGGTCACATAATTAGATTGGACTATAAATTATGTATTTAATTTTGAAGAATAAAATTAATTAGCATATACCATAGAAATATTTAACAAAGAAAAATGAAGTTGGTATCTAACATCTTCAAGTAGTAGTAACAAACAAATCGACACATGAAAGCAGTTTGTCCAAATTCATTCTTGGATTTCAACAAACTAAGAATTTGAAACAGATAACAAAATTTTTGATTAAGAATATTTTCAAAAGATCTGTACTTTTATTTCAACTTTAAATTCATGACACTCCTGATTTGTTTTTACCTCAAGAAGTTATTACTTCTCAAAATATGAGTGTGTCATTCACAATCATGAGAAAATTTGAGGGAAGAAAGATTGGAAAAAAGTATGTTCTTTTTTCAATATTTTCACTTGCAACTTATAAATTAAACTAAATGAAACTACCAAATAAATTGAGGTGCTATATGAAAGAAATAAAGAAATTGATGCAGAGTTTTCTAACACAAACACAAAGCACTATAAGTATGTAAGCTTATGGAGGACAATATACCTACTATCAAGAACAATTAAGAGGTGATCTCCCGGTTTTACCCTTAATATGCCCAAAAAATAGAACGGCAGAAGCAAAGTGAAACTATGAACAGATGACTCGATCCTTGAACTCTTATAATAGGCAAGAGCAAAGGAATTTCAATAACCTTACACTATCTCACATGATTTGCAAACAGCAGTGGGCACATCTGGTGCTTCTGAAATAATTACCACGTGCTTCTGAAAAGAACACTAACATATTGATCTTTTCTAGAGGACATATTTTAAGGACTTCAGGAATTAATACATCCACATGACTACCAGGCTTACCATCATCACATCTTTTGTTACAATGGATATTTCTTGAGACCTTTTTGGTGTTTTCTACTAAAATCAGAAGAAGAAAAGCAACTTAACAAACATTATACAAAAGTAAACAATGCTGAAACCTTAAGTAAAGCCATTTGACTATTCAAAAAACACTAAAATCGTGATTGAAATATAGTTTTAGGTGCTTCTTTGCACCATTCATGTATAATGTGGTGTAAGTTATATCGTGGTTCCGCACATGCTACCAATCAACTACTTTCATGACATTTTTTCGGGTTATGAAAATAAACTGTCGTATATGAAAATATTCTTTTTCTGTACTCTATTCACACAACAAAAGAGTATTTGTCTCAAGTATGAACAATCTCCAGTATAATTGTATATATGCCGTCATGATGAACTTTGATGATAACTTATTGTCATTATTTACAGTTTCATGATGAACTG
Source organism: Capsicum annuum (assembly GCF_002878395.1). Lineage (NCBI taxonomy): Eukaryota > Viridiplantae > Streptophyta > Magnoliopsida > Solanales > Solanaceae > Capsicum > Capsicum annuum. The sequence continues at coordinate 26,463,604 of NC_061117.1, read as the reverse complement.
GAGCTATCTATAGAAGGGTATGGTGAAAGCAATTAGAAAAACTTAGAAGTCTCTTGTAATGAACAAATGGGAACTAAAAAGATGATGTTAGTACCACTACTTTTTCGCATATCCTCTATTATATTCCATCTATCATCTATGGATACTTCTAAGGAAGTAGTGATTTAATTACTGCTACTCTTGTGGTAGAGTTATTTTTCGAACACCGCGTATAGCGCAAGCTTTAGTGCACCGGGTTGCCCGTTTTTACACTATCTAGTTAGAAATCCTTGTTTTCACTCTCCAACTTTTTTTTTTCGCTCAAAAAATTAATGAGGCTAATGCACTATAGTTCAGTTATTTCTATAAAAATTCAAGGTGACTTAAAGAATACAATAGAAAATAAGAGCAAAATGATAGACAAATTGAACGTCAAAGTCATATTGTACTTGTAAAAAGATAGAAATTGATCCAAATATTATATATGTCTACACCCCCTCCCATTTACTATGCTAATAAAGACTTTTAAGCAAAATGCCTGTAATTAAATGTATGCATTCTACCCTGTAGACGCCACATCAAGAGGCAAAGATTAAGCACAACACCGAAGAAAGGCAGCAAGATGCGTGCTTATATCTTTCGACACAAATCTTCTTTATATTGTCATATATTTTCTCTTTAAACTATTAAATGCTACCAAATTGACACAAAATTAATAAAGATGAAATAAAAGAAAGTGAAGACTGAAAGTAATCGAAGATCTTGACAAATAATGAGAATGGCAAAGAAGCCAAACAAAAATTTAAAAAAAAAAAAGAAAGAAAATTGAACCACCATTTATGTCATAACCTGATGGCCAACAAAGAGGTTTCTGAATCAACCGTCAATATGCATCAGTGAACAACAAACCCCGCAATTATTTGCTCTATCTCAATTATTAATCGTAACTTCTTTCTGCTTTTGAACAACAAACCTTTCAATTATTAACTAAAACTTCCACAATGAATTCTCTAGGCATTTTTTCGGCCAACAATTCCTCCAATTTCTTCTCCAACATTTCGCAATATCGAAACGAGTTCAACGTCACAATTCACTTAATACTTCTTGTTTAGAATGATGAGAGTAACTGGAAGAAAAATTTGTAAGTAAACAAAGAATAACAACTCAATAGATAGACATGAAATTTCCCGTTTTGTCAAATCAAAAACTAAAATACACAAACAAATACTCACAAATTTTCAAAACTTATCTGTTTCTCCAATAATCAATTGTTTTACTTTGAGAATCGATCTAAACAATGATCAAATCAAGTCATAGAGTTGAGAGTAGTTTCTGAATAAAACTGACTTGTGAAATGGGAACGGCAATGGCAAACGACAATGGGAAACGTATTTAAACTTTTTTCGATGGTTTCTCTTAAAGAAGTTATCTGATTTGTGATTTTTTTAAATTTATTTTAATTTTTTAATTTTTAATTTTTAATACTATTTTTTTATGTGCTGACATGTGGCAGTTTTGCCTCTATTATTAGATATAGATAGATGTTGAACAATTGATAAGACCTTTTAAAAAATGAATGAATAAAATTTTTAAATAAAATAACAGTACCTAATTAATTACTGAAAAATAATTTCAAAGTATCATACAAACGGATTTTGGCATATTACCCTTGTTTCATCCGTTGATTGCAAAAATAAATATCTATGCATATAACACAACTCAGTTACTATAAAAACTTGTTAACTCTATGTTATTTTATTTAATGATTTATTATTAATCCAGATACACAAATAAAAATATAATGATAAAGAAACAAAAAAATTAAAGGACAAAATAACTATTTCTACGTAGCTTTTATTTATGTAATGATTTAATCACAGTATAGAAGCACTCCTTTTATGAAAGGAGTATCCATAAACTAAAAAAGAACTTAATTTTAAACTCCTATATAATTTGTATTAGAATTTTATCTATTGATTGTCAAAGAAAAAAAGAGGACTCCTATTTATAATAAAAATGACTCTCATGTTAATTTTTATTTAGCAAACAATTATTTCCAGCGACAGTTTTTTATTTTCAAAAAATAAGGTAATTTTTATTTTGCCAAAAATATAATTTTATGACAATTAGTCAAAAGTAATAACATTTTTTAGTTTTCAAAAGTAAGACAATATATTAGGACTCTACTGAATGTATAATTGTTACCATAGTGTTTTAGTTTGTTAAAAGTAATGACAACTTTTTAATTTTGTCAAATATACTCCTACGTTTTTCTTTTACAAAAAATTAAGGCAATGTATGTTAGGATTCCTATTATATGTCTAGTTTATCAAAAATAGTGGAGAAAATTTCCTGAATAGGTCACCCATGTTTTGAAAATTACCTATAAATATCACTTTTGTTTCATTTAGGACAAGAATATCATTCAACTCTTCTTATTTTCCTTAAAATATATTTAACACCTCAAAAATCTTCTCTCTCCTACTTGGAATGACATGTCATTAAAATCTCTTTCTTTTTTTAACAAAATAGATCTATTTAACTTATCAAACTTATTTAACTAAAGTTTTATCCTAATTCTTTTCTTTAAGAAAAAATTACACATTATATATTAGTCAATGAAGATTAATTTAATTACACCAAAATCTTGAATTATTTTATTTGATATGTACTTTTAAAAGTTTCTTTTATTTACTTATTTATTTCACAGCTTAATAATATTTATAACTCAAGTACTTATAAGAATTGATCCTCATTTAATTTTTTTGTCATTTATTTTATATACTAAAAATTCTTAAAATGTAAAAGAAATAAAAACGATGAATTTCATATTGTAGACATTAAATTTATTATTTATATGAGAATAAAAGAACAAAATCCACTTTTTTGGATTATACAAAAGAGTTTTTTGGATTACTATAATCCAAAGATATTATATTAACTTCAAATATAGAGTAACAGAGAATAAAAAAAATACAATTTGTTATTTAAAGAAATCGATGGCAAACCTACAATCTTTTTTGTTGCCAAACAAAATTCAATGAGAAGATTTTAATATGTATTATTATCTGAAAAAATTTAATTTGGATGTAGATTACTTGCAAATTTGTAAGCAAGATAATTTTTGATAAATATATAGTGAAAAGATGATTTTTTTTTCTTGCAGATTTTTCACAAGTAATTATCCATAAATAAATCAAGTAAATCTGTAAAATAAGACATAAAAGTTTAGAAAACAAATGTTTTAAATTTAGTTTCTTCACTTTTTTTGTGACCGTTATATTATATTTTATTTTCTTATACAATTAAATGTCAATTTATACTCGTACTTCATTCTAAATCCACGAAAAGCAAATAATAATTGATTGAGTATTATTTCCAAAATTCATTTGTTATAATACTAAAGGAGGGATCATTTTGTTAATGTTTCTTAAAAATTTAATTTATTTCAAGACTTAATAATTTTCTTTCCTTCAAAAATAAAATTTTATTCTTTTATTCTTATTTAAATAACAAACTTAATGTCTAAAATATGAAATACATTGTTTTTATTACTTTTACATTCTAAGAATCTTTAATATATAAAATAAATGACAAAAAAAATATTGTACCAATTCGTATAAGTACTTGAATTTTAAAAATGTTATTAAGTTGTGAAATAAATAAGTAAATAAAAGAAACTTTGAAGAGTGCATATCAAATAAACTAATTCAAACTTTTGATGTAATTAAATTAATCTTCAATGGTTAATATATCATGTGTAATTTTTTTTAAAGAAAAAAAAATTAAGATAACACTTTAGTTAAATAATTAAGTTTGATAAGTTAGATAGATACATTTATAAAAAAAAAAAGATTAATGACATGACATTTCAAGTAGGAGAAAGAAAGATTTTGAGGTGTTAAGTATATTTTAAGAAAAACGGGGAGAGTTGGATGGTATTCTTGTCCTAAATGAGACAAAAGTGATATTTATAGGTAATTTCCCAAACATGGATGACCATTCAGGGAATTTATTCAAAATAATGGGAAGTTTTTATTTTTCAAATATAATTAAAAAATAGTGAAATGACAATTTTGTCTATTACGAATTATTTTAATGAAGGGAAAAAGGTTGAAATAACATTTTTAAGACCCTTCACATTTTTAATATATTATAGATTATAGATTATAGATTATAGATATAGATATAGATTATAGATAAGAATATTAGTAAAGATTCTACTCCAAAGTTATTACTCGTGTGAAGAAAAAAGAGTAGATTCCTACTTCTAAAATTAGTGCTAATATTTATAGTGAGCATAATTATAATAATTATAATTTTTATTTAAGCTAAACTATGATTGATTAAAATTATCTCTTATCATATATTTTAGGACTTTTAATTTATGAAAAAGTATTACATTATATTTTAAACTCCTGGTCTCATATATTTTAGGAGACAATATTGTAAATATAATTAAATAATAATTTAAGAAAATAGTGAAAAGACGATTTTTTCTAAAGGAGAAACTTTTAATGAACGGCAAAAAGTTTGAATCACTTTTCTGAGCATTAACCTGGATTATGTAGCACAATCGTCATAAACAGGCACCCACGAACTATATGGGTTCAGCTCCCCTGTTGAAAGGGCCCTAGTGCATGTTTGTCGCACGAACCAGAGGTATCAAGGAAGACCAGGAAATTCCACGACACCCCACATCAATCCTAGATACAATTAAATCAATAGTGTGAACCATTCACACGATCATCAAGACCAATCCTCACGTCGACAAACGTGAATTTCCAGTATCAGTTCTCCAGGACTCACACCTTCACGGCTTAGCTACATAACCCCCATTAAGCCCAATTAAAATAAGTTTCATATAGCCCATTTATTAACTAAGGAATTATGCATCAAAGCATACCACATGTATCGTCGTACCATTTTGCTTGCAAGTTAATAATTATTTCATTACAAATTCATTAACTTGGGGGAATGCCTCGACCTCTTTATTCGTTAAATCAAGTTGGAGGAATGCCTCGACCTCCTTTAGTTTATCAAATCAAATTGGGGAAATATACCGACCCCCCTTTGTTCATTAAATCAAAACATAGCCAACAAGGCCATCAAAACCTATGTTCATTGTTTAACCATTTATGCAGTGCAATAGTATAGGTGAGTAAGTCAAACCAAGTGAAAAATCCACAATTCAAAGCCATTTACACAGGTGGGTTGAGGGGAAACAGTTATTCAAAATCAATTCTAAGTTCAGAACATTAATTTTGAGAAAATACCTCGACCCCCCACTCAAATTCCCAGACCCACGCTCCCCGTTAGTTTCAAAGACATTTATTTCAAAGCATGAACAATTCATAAAAATCATGAAAAAACAATTATAGGATCAACCTTTCCAAACCTTCAACCCATATCAAAACCCACATTTAAATCCATATAAATAAACCATGTAAAATATATTTTTTCATAAAATAAGATTTGGGAAGAGCAACATGCCTGAAAGTACAGAGAATTATGGAGAGAAATAAACCCTTAAGCCCTTAGATGACCAACTTTGAGGAACCCTAGCTTGTTCTTTCCTTAGGGATTTGAGAGAGAAAAGAGAGTGTTTATGATTATGTTATGGATGATAATTGGGTATCAAAAAGGTTTTTAAGTCGTGGGTCATAATTGGGGAAAAGAAAAAATATCCAAAGTAACCTTAATTAAAAGCTAAAAATTTATCGTCAGCGACTACGGGTCACTATACGACTCGTAAGGACTTACTATGGCTCATCACCATGAGTAGTAGTTTGGACGGTAGCAGAGGGAATCCTCTCTAGTGACCTTATGACTTACACCATACGACTCGTCAAGAGACCCTATGACTCATAAGATCTTAGTTGTAACCAAGATAAAAGCATTTAAGGTACACACTGGTCATCCTACGATCGTTACACTACAACTCGTATAGAGTCATTATGACTCACAACCCCCAGTCGTAGTCACAACATACGATCTGGATCCTTAAGACCCGTATAGAGACCTCACGACTCATAAGGAAGGTCATAGGTTGGACAGTGAGTTCAAAAACTTCAAACTTTCCAAGGACCAAAAATTTGGGGTGTTGTAAGCGTCCTTTGCAAATGCATAGGGTTAATCAAAAATGTGAGGAACAATTTAATATCCGATCAATATTGACCCTTGCGGATATAAAGGGTTGATAGTGATCATGAGGTACTATTCATCAGAATAGTATATCTCTTTCAAATTTCAAAACTTTCACCATTTTCCACATTTGAGACCTCAGATAATGGCAATTTGAAAGGATATTTTCAATAAATTTGTGTGGGTAAGTTTCAAATTCATATTTTTTTAATCATTTTTCATGAATTTTATCTTCAAAAGTTTAAAATCATGTATTTAAACTGGCATTTTAGGGGGGTTTAACCCAGTAAATTATAAAATTGATTTTTATTCGATTTCAAGTTGGATTCCAATTTGTTTTTAGTTTGGTTTTCAGATCTAGACTTCACTAGATACGAAGAAAATGATTCTTAAATAAAATTTTAGATTTATCACTTTTGATTTGAGCTGATTTTTGAACTATTTTTAATCATCTCATTATTATTGTGATGTTCGAGCAGAAGGCTTAGATTGATATTATAGGTCTTATTTGAGCATTATATGTTTCTATCATTATAGTGATGTCTGAAAGAAGAATTTGGATTGATATTATTGAAGTCTTACATGACTATTTATTATAGTGGTGTCCTGCGAGGGCTTATCTCATGAACTACTGACTTATTAAGTTGATTTTTGAGCCCTTCTATACAATTATTGAATTGGTTATTATCTTTATATTGATTTGCTTGCGAGAATTACATCCTTATTTGATGCATATATATTCATGAGATTTTTACTACTATGAAATTCTATTAATTTAAAAATATATATATTTTACAAAATATTTGACTGAGGTCTTTGTCGGCAAGGTTGATTGAGGCACCTTATAAAATTCTTGACCGAGGTCTTTCCTAGAAAGAATGATTGAGATTATGAAAGTATACAGGTGGCGCACCCCCAGGAATCATGTCTTGAAAGCTTTAGCTCGAAAGGTTTATACTAGGTTATGCGATGTATTATATCATTATCATCCTATCATCATCCCATTATATTGCATTTCATTGCATAATTTGTATTTTACTTACATGTTAGTTGTCGTATGTTTTGTTCTTCTTATATATCTGTACGTAATTATTCTTACACGGTTATTATTCTTGTAAAATTATTAGGAGATACGGTGTGAGCTACCGTTTGAAAAAATTTCTATATACAGGTGAAAATGTGCTCATAGTATCTTTTACTTGCGGAAAAGGGCTAGAACTACCCTAGAACTATTAGAAATCTCAAACAAGATATTTTTTCATCACATAACCAACAGAACCAACAATGAATCGACACCAGACAATTATTCACGACCCAACAAGGATCAAACAACACAGGATATTCAATCCAACAACTTATGATATTCAATCCAACACACAAAATATAGTGAACAATGAAATAAAAAGGGGGAAAGTAGAATTAGGACTCGATTTTTATTTCAATCCGTCAAAGTATTTGATTAGAGCTCCGACCGGAATGCACGACAAAGCCTCGACTCCGAACTTGCGAATGGAATAAAAACCAAAACTAAACTAATCCCCAAGAAACCCGAACGACCGTTTCAATATCGTGGTCATTTTCCAATGGAAATGGTCGGGAAACAAGTCTACTTTGGGGTTTCGATCGGTTTCTTTCCAAACTGTTTCGTCGAAAATGACTTGGACAGTTGGACGGAACGGTTTTCTAATAGATTCAGTCGGAAATAGGGATGAGGGCGGCTGGTAGTGTATTTCCGATGGTGAATCCGGTGACTTTCCGGCGAGAAACTCGCCAAAAACAGTCATTAAACGCCGGTTTCTCCCTCAATTTTGCTGTCTCTCTCTGATCTCTCTCTCTCTCTCGATCATTAGCTCTATTTCTTGCTTAATTGGTCACTCTCTTTCTCGATCTCTCCCTATTCTCCTCTCTTTCTCGATCTCTCCCCTTTCCCGTATGTGTGCTCCTATATTAGTGTATTTCTTCAATCAATAAAAATAGAGTCATGTTGTGAGGTGTATGGATTTAGTGATTGTTGTTTTCGTGTGAGGGTGTGTGTATAGTGAATATTTTTGTTTCCAGTGAGTTGTAGAGTGTTGTAGCGTGAGTGGAATTGGTGTAGAAGATGGAAAAAAAATGGAAGAAGTGTGTGCCTTGTTCTCTGTGCGTATATTTTTTTTCTTTTAACCAAAATAGAAATTGTATTGTAGTTGAATTATGTGGTGTGTTTGGTGGGAGTTGCTGTTGAGGGGTGAAAACTGTGAGAGGTAGGTGGGGATAGGGTAGAGGTAGGGTAGAGAGAGAGGTAAAATGAGTAGAAATTAATTTTTGAGATGGAAAAAATTACGTGTCTACATTATGTCCTTCTTTGGATGTAAACACAAAGTATTTTCATACAAAGAAGTAGATCACGAGATAAAATTTTGACCAACCATTATTCAGAAGAAAGAAACACAAGAAAGGAGGGCAACCGAGTCTTGATTTAGCTATCCTACCTATCCGGAGTTATGAGCGAGTCAAGTCACATGTAGTTCCAGGGTTGAAAAAGAGATGGACTATACTGAGTTGGAGAGTCGAGTGAGGTCCTGTTGAAGTTTCGATCCGCGGCTCTATCATTACATCAAAATAAAATTACAAGTTAAAAATAAATGAAACTACAAAAGACCTATCTAGACAACATCTCTCGATTCTTGTCTCGGGTCTTCGATGTTTTCAAAAGTGACAAAAGATTTTATCTTCCTTCGATTGAACTTGAAGATAGATTCTTTCTCCATACAAAATTTGGTGTTGGAGATGAACTCAAAGTTGGCCATGTTCTGCAGGTGGTATCTCTGAACTTGAACTTGGATTTGAAATTCTTCACCTTATTCATCAGCGGGAGCTCCTAACTTGCAATTTCTCACCTTGTTGCTTGGCTTTCCATTTATTCACCTTGTTACTTGACTTTCAATTTCATCACCCTATTCTTCAGGCGGACTCCTGACTTACTATTTCATCACTTTTCAATTTCATCACCCCATTCTTCAGGCTAGCTCCTAACTTGTTATTTCGACACTTTTCAGTTTCATCACCCTGTTCTTTAGGCGGGCTCCTGACTTTTAATTTCATCACCCTGTTCTCCAGACGGGCTCCTGAAACCACATTAAAACAAAAAAGAAAAATCATCCCAAACACATGTTATGACAAAGAAAGATTTCCTTTTTCTGAAAGAAATGTCCTATTTTTCAGGAGGGTCCTGAACATAAGGTAAATTCCCATATTTCAGGAAGGTCCTGAACATAAGGTAAATTCTAATTTTTTAGGAGGATCCTGAACATAAAGTAAATTCTCATTTTTCAGGAGGGTCCTGAACATAAGGTAAATTCCCATTTTCCAGGAAGGTCCTGAACATAAAGTAAATTCTCATTTTTCAGGAGGGTCCTGAACATAAGGTAAAATCCCATTTTTCAGGAGGTTCCTGACCATAAGGTAAATTCCCATTTTTCAGGAGGGTCCTGAACATAAAGTAAATTCTCATTTTTCAGGAGGGTCCTAAACATAAAGTAGATTTCCATTTTTCAGGAGGGTCCTGAACATAAAATAAATTTTTATTTTCCAGGAGGGTCCTGAACATAAAATAAATTCTCAATATTGGGAATGTCCTGAACATAAAATAAATTTCCATTATCCAGGAGGGTCCTGAACATAAAATAAATTCCCATTTTCCAGGAGGGTCCTAAACTGAAGTAAATTCCATTTTCCAGGAGGGTCCTGAATATAAACTAAATTTTCATTGTTTAGGAGGGTCCTGAACATAAGTAAATTCCCATTTTTCAGGAGAGTCCTGAATTGAAGTATATTTCCATTTTTCAGGAGAGTGCTGAACATAAAATAAATTTCTATTTTTCGGGAGGGTCCTGAATATAAAATAAATTTCCATTTTCCAGGAGGATCCTGAACATGAATTAAATTCTCATTTTTCAGGAGGGTCCTGATCATAAAGTAAGTTTTCCATTTTCCAGGAGGGTCCTGAACATAATGTAAATTCCCATTTTTCAGGAGGGTCCTGAACATAAATTAGATTTTCATTTTCCAGGATGGTCCTGATCATAAAGTAGATTTTCATTTTCCTGGAGGGTCCTGAACAGAAAATAAATTTCCATTTTTCAAGAGGGTCCTGAACATAAAGTAAATTCTCATTTTTCAGGAGGGTCCTAAACATAAGTAAATTCCCATTTTTCAGGAGGGTCCTAAATTGAAGTAAATTCCATTTTTCAGGAGGGTCCGGAACATAAGTAAATTCTCATTTTTTAGGAAGGTCCTGAATTGAAGTAAATTTCCATTTTTCAGAAGGGTCCTGAACATAAAATAAATTTCCATTTTTCAGAAGGGTCCTGAACATAAAAAAAAATTCTGATTTTCCAGGAGAGTCCTGAACATAAATTAAATTTTTAATTTTCAGGAGGATCCTGAACATAAAGTAAGTTTCCCTTTTTCCAGGAGGGTCCTGAACATAAAATAAATTCTTATTTTTCAAGAAGGTCCTGAACTGAACTAAATTTTATTTTTCAGGAGGGTCCTAAACATAAAGTATATTTCTATTTTTCAGAAGGGTCCTAAACATAAGTAAATTCTCATTTTTCAGGAGGGTCATGAATTGAAGTATATTCTCATTTTCCAGAAGGGTCCTGAATGAAAGTAAGTTGCCATTTTTCAGGAGGGTCCTGAACTTAAAATAAATTCTCATTTTTCAGGAGGATCCTGAACATAAAATAAATTTCCATTTTTAGGTGGGTCCTGAACATAAATTAAATTTTCATTTTTCAGGAGGGTCCTGAACATAAGTAAATTCTCATTTTTCAGGAGGGTCCTGAACATAAGTAAATTCTCATTTTTCAGAAAGGTCCTAAATTGAAATAAATTTCCATTTTTCATGAGGGTCCTAAACATAAAATAAAATTTTATTTTCCAAGAGGGTCCTGAACATTAAATAAATTCTCATTTTCCAGGAGAGTCCTGAACATAAATTAAATTTCCATTTTTCAAGAGGGTCCTGAACATAAAGTAAGTTTTCTATTTTCTAGGAGGGTCCTGAACATAAGGTAAATTTTCATTTTCCAGGAGGGTCTTGAACATAAGGTAAATTTCCATTTTTAAGGAGGATCCTGAACATAAATTAGATTTTTCATTTTCCAGGAGGGTCCTGAACATAAAGTAGATTCCCATTTTCGAGGAGGGTCCTGAACATAAAGTAAATTTCTATTTTTTAGGAGGGTCCTGAATATAAGTAAATTCCCATTTTCCAGAGGGTCCTAGATTGAAGTAAATTTCTATTTTTTAGGAGGGTCCTGAACATGAGTAAATTCCCATTTTCCAGGAATGTCCTGAATTGAAGTAAATTCTCATTTTCCAGGAGGGTTCTGAACATAAAATAAATTTTCATTTTTCAGGAGGGTCCTGAACATAAAATAAATTCTCGTTTTTCAGGAGGGTCCTGAACATAAATTAAATTTCCATTTTTCAGGAGGGTCCTGAACATAAAGTAAGTTTCCCATTTTCCAGGAGGGTCCTAAACATAAAGTAGATTTTTATTTTTCTGGAGAGTCCTGAACATAAAGTAAATTCTCACGGAAGTGTTTTTCCAATGGTCGCTGAATTAAGTGAAGAAAATTTGCCCCTGTTTCAACAAAGAAAATTTGTCAGTTAAACACTTAATGGTGGCTTGCAGCACTTGGCTGTCCCGACACCTGTTCTAGTGCTCATTTCCTTCATTTTATTTCAGATTGCTAGCACTTGCCCCTGTTTTGTCGCGTCATTGACCCAAACTCAGATTATTAAGAGTGACTCTGAAATAAACACAGTATCTCTGCTTTGACATGCTTCTCGGACAAACCCTTTAAACCTTGGTATTTCCATGAGTTGACAGACTTGTCCATTGATAAAACTTCTGCATGCCTTATTTCAGATCAAAATCATCTCCCTTCCATGTGTTGGCCTTTTGTCTTGCTTTGTGCAATTGAAAAAGTTGGTGGCTAGTTTTGAAATCCTTTCTCACTTGTTTTGACACGGACTAGACTCAAAGACAAGAAAAAATGACTATAATTTTTGTTTTATTTGAATAACTGACTCAAGAAAATAAAAATATAACTATAGAGAAGAAAGAAACGACAATGAATGTCCCCATTGAAAAAGATGAAAGAAAAGTTTATCTAGAAATGACAGTCAACTCTAATGATTATGACATGCATATCGAATTAAACTGCCTGACTTTTCCATCCAAAACTCTCACAAATTATTGTTAAGTTAATGACCCTGAAACTGAGTTGCTTCTTTGGGCCAATTGCATTCGGAGACCTCATTCGGTTAATGGCACCTTGAAGGATTTTCGCCAACAAGCCTCTCTCATTTTCTTTTTATCACCTCACCATTGCCTTATGATATCCGAGAGGGTTTTACAGCAATGAGATTCTCTTATTTTAATTTATCTCAACTCACAGTCGTCTTACAGTGCTCGTGAGGGTTTTCACCGATAAGACTCTTTCATTTTTATCTCTCTCTACTTACCATTATCTTACGGTGCCCGTGAGAGTTTTCACCAATAAGACTTTCTCATTTTTATTTCTCTCCTAGTTCTTTATGCTTCAGAAGACAAGTAGTACCCAAATGCATCATCACATCCATTGCATGCTTAGCTTTAACATTTTCAAAGATTGATCTGAAGGTATTTCTTTGGTTGTAACTTGAGGTTTGGATATGATTAGAAAGAAAGGATTGCATGAGGCCCAAACGACACTTGAAGTGGGGTGGGACTTATAACTTTTGGAATCGACTCAAATAATGAAAATTAACTTATGCCCCAGTTTCTTTTGACTGGGCAATTCTAAATTATTTATTTGGTTAGACCGAGCCCGGAGTAAGACAGCCTACGTATCTCACCCCCGAGAGAGGAGAATCAGGTCACGCGTAGTTCTGACAACTTGTTTTGTTGCTTGATTCTAATTTTTTTCCTCTATTTTATTTCTTTTATTGACTCTTTTTCTCTTTGGGATTTTTCAAACTCTATTTTTCTTGACACTCTTCTCTTTTCTTTCTTTTTGGACACATTTTTTCTCTCTTCTTTTTATTGAAATTTTTCTAACACTATTTGTTTTGCTCGACACTTTTCGTTTGAGCTTTGCTGACTCTATCTTGATTCCTAAAGAGGGGTATGAAGAAAATAAAACTAAGGCTCAAATGAGGTAAACAAAGGATGACACAATGTTTGGAGAGCAGAGTGAAATGCCTTCATCATATCAATCCTTAACATTGCAAGTACATATCAGGCAATATGAAAGTGAAAGATGAAGATCATTTGTGACATCTTTTACAACATTAACTTTGACTGAGTCTGTGTGTCACTACTTCTTTTGCGCTTTTCTAGCATATAACTCCACTTTTGTTGTACATTTCTCACATTGAATGACTCATGATTTTGGAGCTGATTTTCTTTCTGTTTCCTTTGACATAGGATCGCACATTCACTATTTGACCTAATTGAGATATGTCTTTCAATTGATGACCAAGTTATTCTTATGATTCTCAAAATAATTGCCTTGATTTTTAAAGAAGGTGTCAACTTGATCACCAAATATCTCAACACTCTATCTATTTTCTTAGATGCTCTTTTTTTTCTAGCATGTCATATCATTAGAATCAACATAAAATGTACTGTATAAAGAAAAAAAACAACACATATTTAAAACACAAAGGGAAAGGAACACTTCATTTAGTTGAAATAAAAGATAGAAGGGTTTGAACAAAAACGACAAAGGGACAAAACAAGATAGATCCCGAACTACAACCCTGAATAATTTAAAAAAGAAAAAAGAAAATAACACAAACTACCAGACCTCTTTTCTATATTATAGAAGAGCTAGTTTCGACCAGCTCTTTATTATTTACCATTTTATCCTTAATTATTCCATAATTTACTATATTACCCTTAATTAATTATTATAAGTCATTTATATATTAGAATTAATATTATTTTTTATTATATTGCACCTAATTAATTATTATAAGTCATTTATATATTAGAATTAATAATAATTAATTAAAAAAATAGATATTTATGACGTTTATTTCAGTTGTTTTAACCGTAATTTTACAATATCATCCCTAATTAATTCTTATAAGTCATTTATGTATTAAAAATTAATAATATTTAATTAAAAAAATAGATGACGTGTCTGCCTATATTAACCCTAATTGTTTAGTGATTTATTATATTACCCCTAATTAACAATTATAAGTCATCTATATATTAAAATTAATTTATTATTAGAAGTCATTTATATATTAGAATTAATAATATTTAATTAAAAAATAGATATTTATGACGTTTGTTTCAGCCGCTTTAACCTTGATTTTACTATATCATCCCTAATTAATTATTATAAGTTATTTATGTATTAAAAATTAATAATATTTAATTAAAAAACCAGCTGCTTTGTCATTTACTATATATCTCTGATTGCTCTGTGATTTACTATATTACCCCTAATTAATTATTATAAGTCATTTATATATTAGAATTAATACTATTTTTTATTATATTACCTCTAATTAATTATTATAATTCATTTATATATTAGAATTAATAATATTTAATTAAAAAAATAGATTTTTATGACGTTTGTTTCAGCTGCTTTAACCGTGATTTTACTATATCATTCCTAATTAATTATTATAAATCATTTATGTATTAAAAAATTAATAATATTTAATTAAAAAATATAGATGACATGTCTGCCTATGATTTTGACCAGCGCTTCATCAATTACTATATTACCCCTAATTGCTCCGTAAATTACTATATTACCCCTAATTAATTATTATAAGTCATTTATATATTAGAATTAATAATATTTTTATTATATTACCCCTAATTAATTATTATAAGTCATTTTACTATATTACCTCTAATTGCTCCATGATTTACTATATTAACCCTAATTAATTATTATAAGTCATTTATTTATTATAATTAATAATATTTTTTATTAGTCATTTACTTATTAAAAAATTTATAATGTTTAATTTAAATATTGATTTCGACATAGCTGCCAAGAGTTGCACCATGATTTCACTATATCACCCCTAATTAATTACTATAAGTCATTTATGTATTAGAAAATTAATAGTATTTAATTAAAACAAGAAAAATATGTGTTTATGACATTTTTGTTGCAGCTGCTTCAACCATAATCATCTTTGAGAAGATGATCCAAGACTTTATTATTAATTATAGTATCTTTTGTTCCAGTTTTTGTATGCAATAATCCTATGAATATTAGTTTTACATCTTTTCTATATTTTGTAACAGGTCTCAATCTTATCATCAAACAATTAAAATAACTCGACTACACGACACATCACACTTTCTTATCATGTGGAATAAAACTATCTTATAAAACTTCACTTCTTAGCGAATACCGTCAAATAGTTATTATTTAAAGTTTTAAATCAATGTACATTTATGTTTGTATTTCATCAATATCAAATATTAGTGCTAAAAGATATTTATAGTATCGGGCCCGTGATGACACGGGCCATGCACCTCTAGTGAGGTGGTTTCGGCCACCTCTTCATTTACTATACTAACACTAATCATTTACTATATTACATCCTAATTGCTCCATAATTTACTATATTATCCCTAATTAATTATTACAAGTTATTTATATATTAGAATTAATATTTTTTTATTATATTACCCCTAATTAATTATTGTAAGTCATTTATATATTAAAATTTATAATATCTAATTTAAAAAATAGATATTTATAACGTTTGTTTCTACTGCTTTAACCGTGTTTTTACTATATCATCTCTAATTAATTATTATAAATTATTTATATATTAATAAATTAATAATATTTAATTCAAAAAAATAGATTACTATATTAACCCCTATCATTTACTATATTACCCCTAATTGCTCCATAGTTTAATATATTATCAATAATTAATTATTATAAGCCCTTTATATATTAGAATTAATAATATTTTTTTATTATATTATTCCTAATTAATTATTATAAGTCAACCACCTCTTCATTTACTATATTACCCCTATCATTTACTACATTACACCCTAATTGCTCCGTAATTTACTATATTCTCCCTAATTAATTACTACAAGTCATTTATATACTCGAATTAATAATATTTCTTTATTATGTTACCCCTAATTAATTATTATAAGTCATTTATATATTAGAATTAATAATATTTAATTGAAAAAATAGATATTTATAAAGTTTGTTTCAGCTGCTTTAACCATGATTTTACTATATCATCCCTAATTAATTATTGTAAGCCATTTATGTATTAAAAAATTAATAATATTTAATTAAAAATAGACTACTATAATACCCACTATCAATTACTATATTACCCCTAATTGCTCCGTGATTTACTATATTATCCCTAATTAATTATTATAAGTCATTTATATATTAAAATTAATAATATTTTTTATTATATTATCCCTAATTAATTATTATAAGTCATTTATATTTTAGAATTAATAATATTTAATTAAAAAATAGATGACATGTCTGCCTATATTACCCCTAATTGCTCCGTAATTTATTATATTACCCCTAATTAATTGTTATAAGTCATTTATATATTAGAATTAATAATTTTTTTTACTATATTACCCCCAAATAATTATTATAAGTTATTTGGTTTCGACCACTGCTTAGTCATTTACTATTTTAGCCCTAATTGCTCCATGATTTACTATATTACCCTTATTAATTATTATAAGTCATTGATATATTAGAATTAATAATGTGTTTTTATTATATTACCCCTAATTAATTATTATAAGTCATTTATAATTAGAATTAATATTATTTAATTAAAATAGATATTTATGATGTTTGTTTCAGCTGCTTTAACCGTGATTTTAATATATCATCCCTAATTAATTATTATAAGTCATTTATTTATTAAAAATTAATAATATTTAATTAAAAAATAGATGACATGTCTGCCTATATTACCCCTAATTGCTCCATGATTTACTATATTATCCTTAATTATTTATCATAAGTCATTTATATATTAGAATTAATAATATTTTTTATTATATTACCCTTAATTAACTATTATAAGTCATTATATATATTAGAATTAATAATATTTAATTAAAAATATATATTTATGATGTTTGTTTCAGCTGCTTTAACCGTGATTTTACTATATCATCCCTAATTAATTATTATAAGTTATTTATTTATTAAAAAATTAATAATATTTAATTAAAAAATAGATGACATGTCTGCCTATATTACCCCTAATTGCTTCGTGATTTACTATATTATCCCTAATTAATTATTATAAGTCATTTATATATTAGAATTAATAATATTTTTTTACTATATTACCCCTAATTATTTATTATGTCATTTATTTATTAGAATTAATAATATTTAATTAAATCAGTGTACATTTATGTTTATATGTTAAAAAATATTTATAGTGTTGGGCCCGTGCTGACACGAGCTATGCACCTCTAGTCCTAGTAGAGAGATGGGGTGACTTCTCACTTGCTCAGCCTGACAACTTAGCCACTAGTTTGCATGTCAGCATAACTAGAGTTTTCCTCACTACCTATGTTCTGCACCATAATTGCTCTATCTTGAATCATCTTTTAAATTTCTCTTTATAAATTTCGACAATCTTCAATACTATGTCCCTGAGCATTAGAATGATACACGCATCGTACATTAGGATCAAAATTTTTTGAACGAGAGTTGAAAGTGTGCCTACGGAGAGGAGTGATCATGCCTAACTCTCTCAATTTCTAAAATAAACTGGCATACGACTCCCCAATTGGTGTAAAATTATTCCTAGGCTTCTTGTTAAGAAATTTTAGTAGTCCAATTATCATTGATGTGGGCTCAGAAATATAGCAATGATCATCAAGAGTATTGAACATGTATTCATTAGCGGCCTGGGTAAGCACAACCAATGGATTGACAGCCAAAGTGGCAGCCTCAATAGAAGGTTGAGCAACAAAAGCACAGACATATATGGTGCTGTCAATGTGGTAGATTTATACTGAAGGGATAGAGAATGAGTGATGGAAGCATTGGGACACTTTTGGCTTAGAATGGATTCTGAGGCATGCTGTTGTGCATCAACAACGGTAGGAAACTGGTTTTGCAATTATGACAGAAAACTCAAGGTATTTGCAGGGTCAATAGTGGAGAATGGAGGAGGAGGCAACCTACTAGCCCAAGCTCGATACATTTCCATCATTTGTTGCCTCAAACTCATAATTCTTGCTTTAAACTCTCATTTTCCTAACTCTTTGTTTGATCCATGATATCACTCTCTATATCCTTGTTGGACACAACTAGCCCTTCCTTGGATTTGTTGTGATATGGAGGACCAGTCAGGATGCCACAAACCAACCACCTTAAACTAACTGAACACAAAGTAACAAATGTGTTAGAGTACAACACTTTTTCGAAACCTCTTTTTTTCTCCTTTTTTTTGATGTTTTAAGAAGAAAAGAAAATAACAAATAATCTAAAAAAACATTGACGAAAATCTTTTTGATTTTTTTCAGCTTTAACATCCCTATACAAAATCAAACCTATGATTACCAAAGAAGAATCTTTTTGGGTTTTTCAATTTTGAATTTTATATAAAAATGAAAATTGAAACTATTAAAGAAATTTTTTTTTGCAGTTTTCTTTTAAAGAAGTATATGACACCTACTCTAATAAAGAGTGAAGAAAATCTTTTTTAATTTTTCAAACAAGATCCCCGAACCCACAATAGGCTGTCTACGTATCTCACTCCCGGGAGAGGAGAACCAGGGGTGCGTAGTTCGTCCAGATTGGACAATTAAGGATTAGATAACAAACTAAAACTTAACTTGAGCAATATGATTACAGACAGACGGTGAAAGTAAAATCTTTTTGGGTTTTTAATTCGACACTTCACATAAAACTGACATCAACAACTATGAATGAAAAATCTTTTGGTATTATCATTATATGAAATGTACAAAACTTATACAATCTTTTTTTAATTTTATTTTATAAAAAGCTCCTATTTAAA
Source organism: Capsicum annuum (assembly GCF_002878395.1). Lineage (NCBI taxonomy): Eukaryota > Viridiplantae > Streptophyta > Magnoliopsida > Solanales > Solanaceae > Capsicum > Capsicum annuum. The sequence goes on along the minus strand of NC_061117.1, from coordinate 26,444,401 downwards.
AAATATTTTTGAAATTTTTGAACTGTGAATGCTTGCTAAATGAGACAAAGAGAATCTCTTGATGTTTTTGATTTTTTTTTAAAGAAAATGAGTGCAAAACATAAAAAATCTTTTTGAATTTTGAAATTGTGGAAAATTAAAGCCATAAAGAACTCCAAAAACTACAAAACTCACTTTTTTTTTCTACTCACTTTTTCTTTCTCTTTTTTTTTTTCGAGTTTTCATTGCCTACACACTTTACTTCTAACACATGTTTTCCCTATATCAATCCGTCAAATGGCCCTATTACCCTTAAAAATTCAACAATTAGTACATAAGGATGCTTTAATGGTGAGTCTCCTACAAAGGGCCACGTGGATCCCGCTAGGTTTTAATATGATGCAGATAAGCATGTTCTAAAGGCTGACCTACGCTGGGTTCACTAACAAGGCTGTTTGGGGGAGCGTATGGTTGATAGTGGCTGCGAGAGCTTTCCACCCACTCTATAACACCGACGGATTACCCTCATAAAATAAGGGTGACTCTACTAGAGATCGTGTACAGCACTTGTACTACGGACTTGTTGCAGAAAGAATGACTCGGGTTATGCACATGATGCCAAATATAAAGCGGTAACATATAAAAAAAAATCGTAAACACGTAGCAAGTAGGCACTCAACAATGATAAAACAAATACAAACAATAACACAAACAATGTCTATACACCCATAATGTTAAACTAGGTCGATACAACTTCAAAAATTAAGCTCGAATTTTGAAATGTCCCCAGCAGAGTCGTCAAACTGTCATACCCTTTTTTTTTCAAAAATATATTAATTTTAAGTTTGAAAGAGTTTTTATTATTAAAGTGACAAAAATAAAGATTTGTTTTGAAAAGGATTATTTACATTCAAAACCTAGAGTCACCACTTGACATAAATTGGGTGTGTCAAGTCACCTTTGAAAATCTTTTTTCAAAAATGATTTTGACTCTAAAACTGATCCGCAATAGAGATTTCGGCTAAAGAATTTTGTTGACCGAGGGGAAGGTGTTAGGCACCCCTTAATCCCATGGTTCAACCACGTTCACTCTTGGAGTATATAGGCTAGTACGACACTATGAATGTATAAACCACACAAAACACATAAAACAAGCAAACAAACAAATCAAACAAAATTCAAAATCAAAATAATGTTTATTCTAATTTATATAGTCCCAAAATAAAAAAATGTGGAAATATAAACCTACGCTAACTTACACTAATCCTAAACTACACTCCAATACTTTACCTGATGCCTCGGGCCTTGATTACAAGCATCCTTTGCGTACATGATACTTCAGGACATTCCTCGGTGAATAAATACAAATGACCATGGTGCATTCCCTGACTAAATAAATATATTTTTTTCAGTGCAAGAAAATCAAATCATTCAACAATCATTTCAAATCATCCAACAATTCACAATTCCTAAATTTGCCTATCTGGCCTATTGTTTATGTACCAATTTCAACCTATCATGATACTATTGCATTTAACGACATCAATACTTATTCCAAATTAAACAATCATCAATGAATCAAAATAATCAATATTCATTTTTATCACTTTTCAATTTCGGCCCACTTTCATTCTTGAATTACCAATTTTAAATCTCAAACAAGATATCGTTTCATCACATAACCAATGGAACCAACAATAAATCGACACCAAACAATTATTCACCATCCAATAAGGATCAAACAACACACGATATTCAATCCAACAACATACGATATTCAATCCAACACACCAAATATAGTAAACAATAAAAAAAAAGAAATAAGTAGAATTGGGCCTCAATTTTTATTTCAATCCGTTAAAATATTTAATTAAAACTCCAATCGGAATGCCTTGAACAACAAAGCCTCGACTCCGAACTTGCGAATGGAATAAAAGCCAAAACTAAACTAATCCCCAAGCAACCCGAATGACCGTTTCAATATCGTGGTCGTTTTCCGATGAAAATGGTCAGGAAATGAGTCTACTTCAGGGTTTCGGTTGGTTTCTTTCCGAACTGTTTCACTGGAAATGACCTGGACAGTTGGACGGAAGGGTTTTCCCGTAGATTCAGCCGAAAACAGGGATGAGGGCGGCTGGTAGTGTATTTTCGGTGGTGAATCCGGCGAGTTTCCAGCGAGAAACTCGCTGAAAACAGTCTGTAAATATCGGTTTCTCCCTCAATTTCGTTGTCTCTCTTCGATCTCTCTCTTGATCAAAAGCTTTCTTCCTTGCTCAATTCATCACTCTCTTTCTCGATCTCTCCCTATTCTCCTCTCTTTTTCGATCTCTCCCCTTTCCAGTATGTGTGCTCCTATATTAGTATGTTTCTTCAATCAATAAAAATGGAGTCATGTTGTGAGGTGTGTGGATTTGGTGATTGTTGTTGTCGTGTGAGGGTGTGCGTATAGTGAGTATTTTTGTTTCCAGTGAGTTGTAGAGTGTTGTAGTGTGAGTGGAATTGGTGTAGAAGATGGGAAAAAAATGAAAGAAGTGTGTGCCTTGTTCTCTGTGTGTGTGTTTTTTTCTTTTAACCAAAATGAAAATTGTATTGTTGTTGAATTATGTGGTGTATTAGGTTGGAGTTGCTGTTGAGGGGAGAAAAATGTGAGGGGTAGGTGGGGGTAGGGTAGGGAAAGGTAAAATGAGTAGAAATTAATTTTTGGATTGGATAAAATTACAGTCTACAAAGACGAGTTAAGTTTCAATCCATGTACTAAGGACCTTTTTTTTCTCTTAAAATTCGTAGTCTGTATCGATTTTTTTTCGGGAGAGTTCAAGTGAAATAAAAGGTAAGTCTATCTTTACCCTTTAATTGTGAAGATGGGTTGAATGCTCTAAAGATGGATCGAGTATGGGTATTAAATGAATTGTTAAGTTAGATGGTTAAGTGGTTCGGTTGGGTATTAAATGAGATGTTGATATGGAATGGTCATGTGATATTTTTTTTTGTGTGCTGTGCTTGGTGGAACTCCATTAAAGTGAGGAGTATCTATGAACCAAAAAATAAATTGAGGGATATTTTAGCCAAAAAATAAATGGAGGATGGTATTTTTGCTTTATTTTGGATAGTTCAAGGGTAGTTTGGCCTTTTTTCGTAAATGAGATACTGACATGGATTCGCCCTGTGGCACACTTTTTCTACGTGGTGTGCTTAGTGACACTCTGTTAATGTGAGGGATATTTTCGAGCCTAAAAATAAATGAAAGGGTAATTTTGAGCCAAAAAATAAACGGAGGATATTTTTACTCCATTTCAAATAATTCAGGGGTAGTTTTGACCCTTTTCCGCTTTACTTGTTTAATTTTCTGTTTCGCTCATTCGATCTATGATACCTATTGAGTACAAGTAGACTGTACGCACTTCTGCTTTTGTTCCCTTTCGATGCAAATTTCAGTATTAGTGTATCCGCAGTGGCTGATTCATGAAGAGGGAATTGATGTGGAGATCAATCCGAAGCCTTGTTCCAGCCTCCATCTATCTATTACGTATTTACTTATTTTTCAAATACATTGATGTATTATTCAGATTTCAGTATTATATTGGATGCTTTTCAGACATATTATACCAAGTCTTGAGATTCATATATTTCAGATTTACTACTATCGCCTGATTTCGTTCTAGAAGTCTCGAATTTACTTTTTTTTTCTTTTTATTTCGTATTTTTTATCTGCTGAGAAATTTTGGCTTACCCATCAAAACTGGATGAGAATAGGTACCATCATGACCTCAATTTCTGGACTGTGACAATACTATATTTACAAACATCACTATTTGACTTGTGTGCCCGTTTCTCTCTCTGTGTGTGAAATTACATTTTGGGTGTGTTTGGTAAGAAGGAAAATGTTTTCCATGAAAAATATTTTTCTAGAAAATATTTTCTGGGAAAACAAGTTGATTTCTTACTTGTTTTCTTATGTTTGGTTGGTGGATGGAAAATATTTTTCATTTCTGAAAAATATTTTCTAGTATTTGATTAGTGAATGAAAAAATATTTTTCAAAACATACATTTTAGTGTTTAACTACAGCGTAAAAATACATTTTACAATTCTTTTTTAAAAAATAAATTAAAAAACTAAATTCTTTTTTGGGAAAAGGGTTGGTAGGCGGGTGGGTGGGGGTGTCAGAATAGGCAGTACGGGTGAGGTAAGAAAAAGCTTTGAATTTTTTTTATTAAAAAAAATAAAAAAATTGACGGGGGAGAGGGTTAGTAGGAGTTGGGGGTCAGGGTAGGGGAGTGAGGGGGTAGGGGGAAGAAAAAAATTGAATTTTTTAAAAAAATAATTATTTTATTTTTTTTTTTAAGATTGGGGTGGGGTGGGGTAGAGGGACGGATGGGAGAGGGAGCTGGTAAGGGGGAGGGAGGATAGGGGTTGGGGTAAGAGAAAAGTCTAAATTTTTTAATAAAATGTAGATATTGTTTTTGGAATGGGGGATTGGTAGGGGTAGGGGTGGGGTGGGGATAGGGGATGAATTTAGAAAAAAAATTAGAAATACTTTTTAAAACAATTGAATTTCGGGGGTGGGGGTGGGGGTGGGGGTAGGGATGGTGTCGGGGTGATAGGATATTGGGGGCGAGGTAGATGATTTTGAGAATTGTATGAACATTTCAACTGTAAAGTAAGGTTAAAAAAGAGTTTTAGAAAATATTTTCTTTACTTTTTGAAGTGAAGTCATTTTACTTAGATTTAAGGAAAATAAGTTGGTTTGGAAAACATTTTCCAAAATATATAAGTCAACCAAACATAAGAAAACTGAAAAATATTTTCTAGAAAATGTTTTCCTTCGTACCAAACACACCCTTTATGTATGTTTTCTCTTGTAAGTTGAGCTAATATTGACGGCAAAAGTTGTTTTCTTCTTTTTTTCACCCAAAGGTGAACATATCTAGTAAAAGACCTTTCATGTCCAAGCATATCGTATAGTATACAACTCACACAATTGCATGGACCACAAAATGCCTATTGGCCTGGCATCTACCAATATTTGCCTCAAAGCACTAAGAACAAATACTTTAACAATTTGCTTCAATGGCTTGCTCAAGATTTTTCTTTTTCTTTCATTCAACTTTTCAAAAGAATAAGTGGTCCAAAACTTTTGCATGACTCTGTTTACCAATAAAAGGGGAAGATTATATATGTCACCAAGTGTTTCCTTCTTTTGATGTGCACTTGAAAGATTGCCCCTTTCATCATGGAGCACTTCAAGTAGACATCATTTGGTAGAGTGTAATAAAACAATAATGCATGTATTGAATTTGTATATTACTAGTAACTTGTTTGGTATATTTTTTCAATTTATATATAATTAATGCTTAGGTATGTATAATAAATACGTAAAAATTTATGGTATTAGTAATATAATGGATTTTAATATATGTATTAGCATAGTTAAAGACACAATTGTCTCTCAAAACTTTTTCCACATCTTTTCCACTATATTATATTGTGGAGGGTATGTTTGTAAACATATATTATTTCTTTTTAGAAATTATGTAATGCATGTTATTTTTAATACGTCAAATCAAACACCGCATAATTTTTTTTAACATAACTAATACAAGCATAACTCATACCAACTTTACTAATATATTATATTTACATTATTCTTAAACACCCTATCAAACGATCCCTTACTGTATTTTTTGCTTAAGTTATATATATATTGAAAATGTTTTAATTTTTGTAGAAAATAATAAATAATCATTTTTCATAACTGTATTGAAAAAATAGTCATTATTCTGAAGTTCCATTATTCATAAAGAAAATTTCAGGATAATGGCCAATAGGTGCTATTTCCACAAAACTCTCACATTATCAAAGTTTATTATAATTCATATTCACCGTAATTTTATAAATAAAATATAAAAAACATAAAATATATGCAAATTTTATTTTTATTTTTTAATAAAAGATAGTTTCGGATAGACACTTAATCCAATGAATAAAGTTACAGTTAATTCAATAGGGTTTTAATGATAGCTATTGAGATGCTATCGTTGCTGTATGAGCTTGGGACACGTCTCATTAGTTGTTACCTTTGAGATAAAAGGGTGATTTCATAATTTTATTATCTTTTAGATCAACCAATGGTTCAAATAATCTGTACACATGTGCAGAACACCGGGAAAAATTCATGTATGTCGTTTTTGTGTGACTAACAGAAACGGATCTAGCTGTAATTTAAAATTTATGAATTTTATAGTAATTTCAAATTAAGTACATATTAAAATTTGATTGGTTTAGTTTTAATTAAGACTTGGAAGACTCAGTAGTTATTTGGCCACATAAATTTAAAGTTTTTATTTGAAATCGGTGTTTATCTATGAAATATAAATAAAACTTCAGCTTCACTTTCAAATCTATCATTTGAAATTTCAAATTCTTAAAAAAGTAAAATATCAAATTTAAGTTATGATTTCAATTTTTAAAATGTAAAACTTGATTAGTAAGTTTATATTTTTTACAAATGAATACCATCATTTTGAATTTTGTAAAATAACTGTATTCGCATTAAGATATGTGACCTTTCTATAGTAATAACATTTGTCTAAAAAATTCATGGTTGTTATAGAGAGGTGTTGTTATATATGTATACCGATATTTGATATGCATATTTTATTTAGTTATTATAAAACAAAAATATACAAAATTAGTAAGACCATGAATATGAAAAGTCAAACCTTAGTAGTTTTTTTCTTGTGAAATTCTGAAATAACCGATGTGCACCATTTAAATATAATTTTGTCTTTTAAATTCGATATACGTACTTAAAATATACCGTGTGCATGACATTAATGATAGTTATCATAAACATTATGGTATTTTATTTTGTACGTAATATATTTCTTATAAAATATTATTACAATATATTTGCATATGCTGTTATAGAGAAGAAATTTTACATAAAGTATACCATTATAATTAATGTCATTGTTCTTATACGTAGAATGTCGTTATAGAGAAGTAAATATACATGAAAAATTATTTTTAAAAGAAAATCAATCTGATATAGTGAAATGTCATTATAAAGAGATATGACTAATGTACTACGTGAGAGGATTATATTAAAAAAATAGCTAGAATTACAACTATTGTTGATTAATTGGATCCGTGAATTTTTATAAAATTATATGTATTCAAAAGATTGTAACAACATGTAATAGCACATCTATAATCTATAATATCTATAATAATATATTAAAAGTGTGAAGATCTTTAGAAAAGTGATTTGAACTTTTTATCCTTCATTAAAAGACTGCACAATAGATAAATCATTTTTTTACTATTATGCTCAAATTATTATTTAATTATTTTATTAGTATTAACTATAATATTGAATCCTAAAATATATATGAAAGGAAAAAATTAAGAGTCCTAAAATATATGGTAATAAGAAAATATTACCGTAAGAATAAGTAAAAAAGAATTACTAAGCTCCTAAGTTTTAGGAATATGTGCGTGGTTAGTCTGATTTTTTGTTTTTAAATAGGACAATGAAGTCTATTTTATATTAAATAAAAGGCAAAGAAAAAGTCTTCAAATAACTAAAAAAAAACGTACAACAAAGGAAAAAATATTTGTATTAGCTTAGTATTTTGGAATTCATATTCTTCAAAAATTGATAGATATTTATGGAAATATTTTTTTACCATATTTAGATAGTTTCTTTGTTGAAGGAAAAGTTTTGGACTTTAATAAATTGAGAATCCTTCAATAATATAATAACATCGTCACGAACATATTGAAAGAAAATTATTTACTTTTGATCTTATATCATTCTTCATTGTTAGCTTTAGAATTGTTTTTTACGCCAAAAAATATTTTTGTAATATTTAATTTACGTTGAGATGCTTTGATTTTGTAGATATGTTGAAGATGCATGATGATGATAATATATATAGAGACATTGATGATTCAAATTTTGAAAGTTAATTAATTTCGCGTGATAATTTTTAGCTTTGAATGTTCATTCTTATTTTTTTTCAGGTAACGATCTTTTCTTTGTCTTCTTTTATAATATGTAGTTTATCAAACTTTACGACAAAGAAAAAAATAGTATGATGAAAGACCTAACTAAATTTGGCTTCTGAATTTTTCTGAAGATTTCTAATCAATGTTTTGTAGGTTTCTTATCGTAAAAAAATATAACGATGCAACAAAGAAACACAACAAGAGACAAAGAAGAGAACGAGCGAACGTTTCTCCAAAAGTATTCACAGTAAAGAAAAGCTGATAAGTGTTTCTCTAAAAGTATTCCTGAATGGAGTAAAAATTTAACGTTCAGTACAATCCTTAGATTTATTTGGCAGGACATACAAAGCACGAGTTTGGCTAAATTAAACTCACCCTTTGAGATTAGCTTGTAGTAATATTTTGAAAGGTGAGATTAGAAATATTGATTATTGTATGAAAATAATTTCTCTTTCGGTTAAATTTTTTCATCTCATATGTATTTAACATACTTGAATTAAGAAGTATGGTTGATAGATGTTGCCACCAAGGTTAGTTACAGATGCTAGGCATTATGTTTCGGTTCCTATTAAAATGTGTTAGCATTAAAATCATATGAATTACAAGCTCTTGAGAAGTTTGTTTTAATTTATGCATTTTTTTGCTAATTTGCGTAGCTGAGAATTGAATCACTATCTGAATGAAATTAAATTTAAAATTTTGCATGTAAATTAAATAATATTTTTTTATGGTATGGAATGTCATCAAAGTCTATCTGGAACTCTCCAAATATTTACTTCCTTCATCTCAAAACAAGTGTTATCTTAGCAGAAACCACACCCATTAAGACATTAATATATAAAATACTATGTAATTTATTAACTATTTCTATTTAATAAATCTTTTTTGAAAATTGATCACTATTAAGAAGTGGAATTTAAGAGAATAGTTGAAAAAACATACTACATATTTTTGACTTGGATCCCTAAGATAACACTTATTTTAAACTAAATTCTTTGATAAAGTTATATTTATTTTTATATCATGAAGAAAATATTCTTAAATTTCTACACGAGAAGTCATGTGCATGATAACCTCCTTATTTATCTTTAATAGTGATTAGGTTAAAAGAAACTCCAACATTAATTTCATTTTTCCTAAAGATCTAAATTATCCATTCAAATCAATGAATTGCAGGTTATCATTAATATTTTATTTTATACAGTACATAATATATTTTTATAAAATATAAGTATTACAAAATATTTGAATATATTGTTATAGAGAACTAATTTTATAAAGAGTGTGTCGCTATTATAAACGTCGCCGTTGTTATTGGTAGAATTTCGTTATAAGGAAGTAACATATAATATGAAAAATTAGTTTTCGAGAAAATCAGGTCTCTATAGTGAAATACCGTAATAATCAGGGGTTGTTTGTTATAGAGAGGTCTGACTGTATATATATTATTAAGAGAAAAAGGTTTGAAATATGCCTAAACTTTGATGAAATTTATTGTAACATGCCTCAATTTTGCGGTGGTCCCATGACCTCTTAGACTATTTCTTAACGTATTTCTGTGGCATATATTTGCTTAACTGGACCACTTCAGATCCTTATAAGCTCAGTGTGCATGTATTCACGCAGTGCTCCAGCTGGCAAATATATGCCACTAAAATACGGTAATAAATAGTCTAGAGGGATTATAGGACCCCGACAGAATTGAAGCGTGTTACAACAAATTTTTCCAAAGTTTAGGTATATTTCAAATTTTTTTCCTATTATTAAAGCCGTCTATTCATTGATTTGAATACAATGAGGTTGTTCTTTTTATACATGCAACTTTTTTCTTCAATGTTGAATACACGTGCAATGCACGTATTCTAAACTAGTATTTATTTATATAAGAAACACGGAGATACGTATTTGATTAATATTGCAATTTAGGATATATTTATTACCTTATTTATAAATTAAGATTTACTCATTTGTTGAGATTGTATAAAATTTAAAAAGTTCTGATATTTTTCATAAATTGTGAAGTTTTTTTTTGTTTATGAAAGAAAAACATACCTAAAAAATTCAATTATATATACAAATAGAATTTCAAATTCAAATCAACCTAATTTTATATTTATAATTAGCCGGCTTACGCTGTGCTATGCATGACCCAATGTTGATCCTTAAAATTTTTATAATTCTATCATTTAACTAAAAGCTTTATTTGCTTGGTTGATAAATTTTAAGTTAGACATATAATATTATATTTAGATTGATGAAATTTACATAACGACATTTTAAGTTGTTCAAACTTTTGTGCTATTGATAGTCAATTATATTTTAAAAATAATTTAAGTTCTTAATTATATTGCGATTTATAATATTTTTTTTCTATTCTACTAATTAGAAGTGACATAGTGAAATTATTATAAAAAATACCTGTGAATTTTTTTTTAAGTGGCTCCATATAAGACGTCATGCTAATTTAAAATATTAAAATAAATTTATCATTTTACGTCTATTTTATCCTTTTTTATTAAATATTATTAATTTTTGAATACTTAAATGACTTATAATAATTAAATATGAATAATTTAATAAAATTACCATTGAGGCAGTTGAAACAGTCATGTCATAAATATCTATTTTAGTTTTTTATTAAATATTATTAATTTTTTAATTCGTAAATGACTTATAATAATTACTTAGGGGTAATATAGTAAAATCATGATTGATATAGCTGAGGCAAACATGTCGAACATGAGCAGCTTGCTTCAGCTACTTATTGTGACTTCTTATAAAGGATATTCATAATATAATTTTTAATGCTTAAATAACCATAATAAGTAATTAGGGATGATATAGTAAAACTATGATTGAAGCCGCGAAGCTGACATGTATTAAAAGTGATATAGCATAATAACGATAAAAAATTACTTGTGAAAATAACATAAGTGAGCCTCATATAAGACGTCAAGATAATTTAAAACATTAAGAGTTAATTTATTATCTTATGTCTATTTCATCTTTTAATTAAATATTATTAATTTTTTAATATTTAGATGACTTATAATAATTAATTATGGGTGATATAGTAAAATTACGGTTGAAGCAGTTGAAGCAGACATGTCATAAATATTTATTTTACTTATTTGTATTAAATATTATTAATTTTCTAATATGTAAATAACTTATAATAATTAATTAAGGGTGATACAGTAAAAACACAGTTATAGCAGCCGAAATAGGCATGTCGACCTGCTGCTTGCTTCAGCATGAAAGTCCCTCTTATATATAACTAACTAATTTCAAATCATAATGCAAAATCATTGTCCAAACGGGACTTTAATGTCAGTTTACTTTTGTCGATCTGTATAAGACCGTGAAAGAACCCGGAACCAAAATATGCACTATAACTAAAAAAAGAACCAATGTATGCCATTTAAAAAAAAACACCAAAATAGGCTTTGTGCACTTATTAAGTCCACAATGCCTTTAAATTCGTAACGGATGATGGCTGACGACGTTAGAAAAATGGAAATTGACATTGTGCACTTATTAAGTGCACAATCCATTTTTTTAAGGATTGTGCACTTAATAAGTGCACAATCCATTTTATTATGAATTGTGCACTTAACAAGTGCACAATCCATTCTTGAAAAAATGGATTATGCACTTAATAAGGGCACAATGTATTTATTAATATTGTGTTTCACGTGCCACTTTTTAAAGATTGTGCAATCTATTAATAAATAGATTGTGCACTAAATAAGTGCCCAGTTTTTATGGATTGTGCACTTATTTAGTGCACAATTCATTTATTTGTACTGTCCCGTCTTTGTACAGTTGTGTATTTTTTTAATAAATAGAGTAATAATTTATATAGATACAATTAAATTCTTAATAGAAAAAGTTATTGATTTAAATAAAACGTGTAAGCTAAACCTTAGCTCTGTCATTGATTGAAATGCTATGATTTAATTACAAGTTATATGCGAGCAATTGAATTAAAAAAAAAATCAAAACTTAATTTAAAAATCATACAGATTTAAAGTTAAAGTTTAGCAAGATATATAATTTGGATATCTTTAATTATATATTTTTTTCTCATAAGCATGAAAATTGCACAAATAGTGAAATTTATCAAAGTTTGTCCAATTTCTTATGATATAATCTTACTCGTTTTGTCCATATTTATTTTTCCACGTTTTCGTTAACACGAAAATTAAGAAATTATAAATGATAGGTATAATTCACCATATTACCTATTGAATATAATTAATTTAATATTTTTAAAATATATTAAATAATAATATTTAATGTTAAGAATAAAATAATATAAATAAATAAAGTAAATTATTATTTATAAACAGTATATCAAAATACCTGTGAGACCAACAGTCTAACCTACAAGTTTTGAAAATTTAATGAGCAAACTCAAATGATACACAGAGAGACCCACTGGCATATGGTTGACATCCATGATTATCGCGTGCTTGTTCACACTTAATTTTTTGAGTAAATGTTAGGAGAAAAGACCTCGATAACGAAAAATAATGAATCTTAGTATTAACCATCTCAGTAAATAAAAAACACTATTTATAATTTTTTTTTGGTAAAAATGCAATCTAGGTGACTGGTAAATCTTACTAGAGTACTAATAAATGTTCAAATTTTCACCACTAATACTAAATTAATATTTGTTTGGAGATAATTTGACATTAGATTGAAAGTGGCACATGAAACACAATATTAATAAATACATTGTGCACTTATTACGTGCACAATCCATTTTTGTAAGGATTGTGCATTTAAGGATTGTGCACTTATTAAGGCTCCATTTTTTCTTTTTTTAAGATTCAGACGTCTGAATCTGAATGCACATCTGAATGATTAAGATGTTGTCTCTAGATCTGAAAACTGAATGATTAAGACTGTTTGTTTTCAACATCTGAATGTGTAAAAAATATTTATTTGTATACATAATAAAATAAAAAATACAGTTCAAATAAAAAACTAATTATATATTAAAAAAGTATGTAATTTAATACAACAAAATTATTAGTATTTGATTGGGAAAAAATATTTATGTTTGTTAGTGATAGTGGAGATGGCTTATAATGGTGGTTGCGGTGATAATGATTGATGTTAGTGATTAATAGTATTGGTGGTGATAATTATGATGGTTGGTATTGTAGTGACTGTTATGATGGTGGCAATTGATGATGGTGTTTGTTGTTGTGAGGTGACGTTGCTTGATGTTAGTAGTTTAAGGTGTTGATTATATTGGCTGGAACATGAATGCATGATGATTGACGATGTGTTGGTTCTAGTTAAAGATGTTATTTTTTTTATGGTGGAGATTATTCTTAATAGAGATAAATTGTAGCGATGGTACTGGTTGAAGTGGTGGTAGAGGTGGCGTTACTAGTGACAATGGTGGTGGCGGCCAAAGAATGTGTAGAGGTTATGATGTATTAGTGGTAGTTAGTGGTGGTGCTAGTTGTGATAGATGAGTTAGTTGGTAGGAGAGATTGGCCGGTAGTGATTGCTAATTGTGTTGCTATTGATGGCAGTGGTGGCGATGAATATAATTAGAATAAAAGAGGTAGTAGGTGTGGTAGTGATTGACAATTGTGGTTAGTAGCGATATTTATTGTCGATGGTAGTTGTGATGGTGGAGGTGGGTGGTGGTGGTGGGTAGTGCTTGACAATAGTAACGATGGCAGAGGTGGTTAGTGGTGGTGACTGTTGATTATGAATAGAGTGGTGAATATTATCTAACACCAGAATATTCCTTCAGACCTATTAAGACTTGGTTCTAGATCTGAATGATTAAAACCTATTCAGACCTATTAAGAGTTAAAACCTTCATAAAAAACAAATGCACTTAATGGTCTGAAGTCTGAACCATTCAGATTCGGACCTCCATTAAGTGCAAATAAATGAGGCCTAAGTGCACAATCCGTACAAAATGGATCATGCACTTAATAAGTGCACAAAGTCAATTTCCACTTTTCTAACGCCATCAGTCGTTATTGGTTACAAATTTAAAGGCATTGTGCACTTAATAAGTGCACAAAACCTATTTTGATATTTTTTTTATATGGCATACATTGGTTCTTTTTTTAGTTGTAGGGCATATTTTGGTTTCGGGTTCACCGTGAAAGAATTAGTACAATTTTATTGACACTGACAGCGAAAGAAACCCAGGGCATTATTAACAGAAATATTGAGCTACTTCTGCTCTTTCGATTTTACTTGTTATATTTTGATTTGGCACATTAATTAAGAAAAATAATTAATAACCTAATTATTTTATTATAGTATCCTTATTAAATAATGTTTACATTATGTTTTAAAATTAATTTATAAAAAAATTAATAATAAGGATAAAAATAGAAAAAAAAACTTTTCTTGATATGTCAAAAATGACAAGTAGAAATAAAAATTTAATTAGAAAATTAATAACAAATAAAAGAGAACGAAAAGGAAAGTACATTATAGTATCATTTATATACAGACCAAATTCTCAATTAAATTACACAAATACCAATCATTTTGGAAGTAATTACACTTTCTTCCACTTTTTTAATTACTTTACTCTCTCTCCCTATTAATATACATAACATAACCGACCTATACATATCTATGTATATGTTGGGATTTTTGTACTCCCTCCGTCCCAAATTATTCGTCCCAAATTGAGATGACACATTGATTAAGAAAAAATAATTAATAACATGCCTAGTTTACCATAGCACCCCCATTAAATGATGTTTATAATTTAATTTAAAGAAAAAGTAATTAATGCAAAGGATAAAACATGGAAAAAAAAATTGTCTTGTCTTGATTAATGAAAAAAGACAAGTAAAATGGGACATCAAATTAAAAAATTTGGGATGAATAATTTGAGATGGAGGGAGTAATATGTTTAGGGAGTTGTGATTTTTTGTAATATTGAAAACATAAGTTGTGTATTTATGTACTCTCTCCGTCCCAAATTATCCGTTCCAAATTTTCTAATTTGATTTTCCACTTTACTTGTGTTTTTTATTAATCAAGAAGAGACAAAAAAATTTCATGTTTTACCCTTTGTATTAATTATTTTTTCTTCAAATTAAAATGTAAATATCATTTAATAGGGGTATTATTGTAAGCTAGACATGTTATTAATTATTTTTCTTAATTAATGTGTCATCTCAATTTGAGACGAATAATTTGGAACGAAGGAAGTAATTTTTAGTTTTTTTAATTCCATGGATGAATAGTCCAAACAATTATAGTTGTACTATAATAACAAAAAAAAGTCCAAAAACAACAGAAGATAAGGAAATGAATACCCTCATGATTAGGGGTGTACAAATCGAACCATTAAGTCAAATCGAACCGATGAATCAAACCAAACTGAGGAAAAAAATCGACTTATGGTTTGGTTTGATTGGTTTGGTGTTGACAAAAAAAACCTAATCATTCTTGGTTTGATTTTAAAAAAATAAAATCAAACCGAACCCAAGCCGAACCGACGTAATACATATATAATTTTAATTTTTATACGTAAAAAAATATTACTTATAATCTACTTTCTAATTACTTTTATTATTTTTTTATATTCAGAAAATAGATATATATTCTTAGGCTTTTAATTATAGTATTTTTTTCATTAATAACAAATTAATACAAAGCCCAATATCTATATCTATATCTATATCTATATCTATAATATATTAAAAGTGTGAAGGACCTTAGAAATGTTGTTTGAACTTTTTGTCCTTCATTAAAAGTTTTCGCTTTAGACAAAATCGTTTTTTCACTATTTTTTTCTAATTTCTAAAAGTCAATAATTAATTAATATATATTTATGGTAAAACCTTTTCTTATTAGAAGTCGTCAGAATTAATGACAACTAATACATTTTCCATTAGTTTAAGAATTATAAAACAACTAAATTTGATTTTAATAAGATTTGAAAAATCTAAAAACAAATATAAAAGCCTTAGAATAAGAAAATTTTAATAAGTATTAAATTTTAAAAATTTTTAGATACATAATAAGAAACTGCTTTTTATTATTTTATCAAATTATTATTTAACTATTTTTATTAAAAAAACACGTCCCACCTCCAAAAGAAAAATAAAATAAGTAGTGCCAGATTGTAGTTAGCATATGACCTAATTTCTTTCTTTAAGGTATGATTTTTGATTTAATTAGGAGTCCTTAATTTTATTTTATTTTAAGTTTCGTTTGTCTTGATTTTCTATAATAATTAATTTTTTATGAAAAAATTACTTGTTAAAGAGTATGTTCAAGAGAAGTTTAGTTTTATGTTCTTTGATATTAGTTTTTAATTTGTAGGTCAACAATATTAAATATTATGCATCTTTTATTAACGTTTTTTTATCGTATGATTTATTGTAATTTCAATTGTTGGCTTTCGCATGATGTGCAGGTAAAGAAAAATTATGTGAGTGTGTGGTTGAGACTTCGTGTCGATTACGAGAGGATTTAAAGGTATGTTTTTTTAAAAAAAGAATTATTTCTCATTCATATTAGTACGATTTATGTTGCTAAGTCGTTGATTAAAAGTGCACGTTCTGCTCTATGATTCGATTTTATCAAATTTCAATTCAATTCTTTGATTTACAATTTTAAAAAGTAGACATCGAACACCGAATCAAACTATTTCAGTTTGGTTCGTTTTCTTTCAATTTCGTTTTTATTTGATTCGGTGCTCAGAAATATTTGAACTTTTCGTCCTTCGTTAAAAGTGTCTGCTTTAGACAAAATTATTTCTTCAATATTTAAAAATTGAAAATTTATTAAATATTTTAATAAAATATATGTTATGTTTGCGCTATTTTATTAAAGTGTGAAGGATCTTTGAGAAGTGATTTAAATTTTTTGTAATAGACAAAATCATCTAATTTTAAATAATCAAATGTTACATGTGCGAGACACGTGGGATTTAAATAGTTAATATAAAAACCCAAAACTCTTTAATTGCTTCACTTCTTACATTTTACTTTTCAAGTTTTCAGAGAGTTCTCATTATTTTCTCATCTTACTTTTCTCATTCGTCAAGTTGTGATTTAGGTTTATTTCTCTTTTTTCTCTCTTTTTTTTTTTTATGGAATTATGTTATAATTAATTACTTTATGGAGTTAAGTTTTTAATAAATTGTCTCCAATTCTTCATTCTTTTGTGTGCTCACATTTTATGTGAAAGAAATTTTCAGACAAGCTACTATGACTAGTGACTTAGAAATTGACTACTTAGGTATCCACATAATATTACTTTGAGAGATAATAGTTTATACGTATCAACTTAATTTTTATTGGAACTACTCTATAACCATTCTTTATATATATATATATATATATTTTAGTGAAAACATTTAATTTTTCTCTTCAATCAGATTATAATTGTAAAAAAATTGAGAAAATTAAAAAACCCAAAACCCCCGACTAAAACCGAAATAAAAAAACCGATTGTATATTGGTTTGATTTAATTTATAGATTTAGAAAACCGACATTATTGATTTGATTATATTTTAATAAAAAAACAAACCAACCCAACTTATGTACACCCCTATTCATGATTAATAAAAGTGAAATGGTCAAACTAGTTCTGTACTATTCCAATTAATTTAACAGTTTTATTCTAAATTAAATTTTTGATGTAATTCTTAGTTTGAAAACAAATGTCTTATTTCTGTCCCAACCCCTAATAATTAAAGCTCTGATAAATTTGAATTTTTTTTAGACCTTAATCAAAAGTTGAAGGATAAACAATATAAGATCATATCTCTCTAAAAGTTTTAACATGTGGAGTCCACCTATTTAAATACGAAATAATTGGGTAACGACAAAGATATATTATAAGTAAATTGAACAATTTCTTTTCATATTCCTAGGCAAATATGAACCATTTTCCTTGACTACATGTAAGAATTAAAATCGACAGACTTGTGATGAGGTGGTAAGTATTTTTTTATTTTTAATTAGAGATTTTAAATTTGAGTCTTTTTAAGTACAAAATAGTCTTTTATGTTAAGGAGCATTTTACGCTCAACATAAAATTTTCCAGCACAGTTTGAAAAAAAAAAGTTCTTATTTTTATCCCGACCCTAATAAAGCTCTAACTCTTAAGAAAAATTAAACCTTAATAAAAAATTGATGGATAAATATAGACCAGACTCCTGCAAGAGTTTAAATATGTGAAGTACACGGTACACCTATTTTGCGCTTGATTTTCGTCAATAATAAGAGAAAATACGAAATAATTTCGTAACAACAAAGATATATGATAAGTAAAATTGATCAATTTTTTTTCATACTCGTAGGCAAATATGAACCATTTTCCTTAACAAAATGTTAGAACCAAAATCAATGAGGATCGTGATGGAGCGATAAGTATTTATTTATTCTTAACTAAAGATCTTGAATCGGAATCGTCATGAATATGAAATTGCCTTTATGTTATGAAACATTTTATTCTCAGTATGACGCTTTCCGGCACAAACTCTGATTTAATTGAATTTCAATGAATGTATCAAACACTGAGTAGGAAATCAATTAGAAAAAATATGAAAAGATATTTATCGTTGCCACTTGCTACCATAAATTATTGTGAGGTACATGTTATAAACCTGTAGGTCCATTTAGCTAGCTAGCATCTTTGAAAGGTAAATTTTATCCATGGTCACTTAACGTTGTATCTATTAGGTAAAAGTTACTTTTCTTTTATTTATTTCATTCATGGTCACTTAATTTTGTATCTATTATGCAAAAGTCATTTTTCTTTCATTTCTTTCATCCATGGTCCTTTAACTTTACTCCGACCATCATAAAAGTTATTATGACCGGATTTTACAATAATTCCATCGGAAAATGATGTGGTAACCTTAATCAGTTCTTAATTTTAATTTAAGTGAATATACAATATATTACTCATATCTTAACCTTTTTTATATATGTGCACGACTCAATTTTCCTTATGAATTATTTAATAAAAGAATATCAATTTCTTAACAGGTTAGATTACCTAATGAAGACTATTTACATAAAAAAATTTGGTTGATATTCTTATGAAACATTTCATAATATTGCATTCATCTACTAAAAAGGTGCACCGAAAAAGAGTGATAAACAAGATTAATTCTTCAAAACACATAAAATAGAAATACATGTATGATATTATTTTTAATTTTTTTTTAAATTTTTTTTTGAAGATAATCAACATGCTAAAGATAGTTTCAAAATAAAATATTTTTAATTGTGTCATTGAATAAATATTGTCAAAATTTATACAAATAATGTTATATTAACGTACAGTTTTGTTAATAAAAGTTATAAAATATAAGTACTTTAATAGATAAGGAAATTATAGGATATCTAATTTTATATTTATCAATTAAATTAATTAAACAATATGTAATTTATCAGAAATTGAATATTACAATAAAAACTTTTAAGAGAATTAATCGATTAGTCAAACAATTAAAAATACTAAGACAAACTCAATAAATAGAGTAGTTTATCATATTATTATGATATACCGAATGCAAAGACTCAAGTGACAAGAAAAAGAATATATGAAAAAAATAATTTTATCAACTACATGTCACAATTTTAGAGGGAGAAAAATAATTTTATCGACTACATACCATAATATATTAGTAGAAAAAAATATTTTACCAACACATGTCTCAACTTTAGAGGATTTTAAGGATATATAAGTATAATTTTATTTCATAAAAATATCAACCAATATTTTTTTATGAAAATAGTATTAATTAGGTAATGTAATCTATTAAAAAATTGGTATTCTTTCATTAAATAATCCATAAGGAAAATTGAGTTATGCATATATAAAAAGGGGTCAATATATGAGTAATATATTATATATTCATTTAAATTCAAATTAAGAATTAATTAAGGTTGTCACATCATTTTTCCGGTGAAATTATTATAAAATTAGGCCATAGTGACTTTTGTGATGGTCGGAGTAAAGTTAAATGACCAAGGATGAAATAAATGAAAGAAAAGTAACTTTTGCGTAATAGATACAAAGTTAAGTGACTATGAAAGAAATAAATTTAAAAAAAAAGTAATTTTTGGACAATAAATACAAAGTTAAGTGATCATGGATGAAATTTACTCCGTATTTGATCCCTCTGGTAGTCTGGTTGATGACTTATAGATCAAAAGATGAGACATGCATTTATGCAAGTAACTACATTGGCAGAGATAGGGACTAGAACGGATTTGTCGAAAAATTACATTCCACCGATAAAATTAAAACTAATTTTTACATATATGTATACTAAATATTAAATATTTTTGGACTTCTTCATATATTATTTTAATGTACCTCTTTTGTTTCAAAATAAGCGTTAATTTAGCTTTTTTCATGTCTGTTAAGATTAAGAAAAAAGTATAATAAGCAAAAGGTACGATTTATTAAATTACCTCAATTTATTAGATGTTTCTTTGCTAATTTAGTATTATTAAAAAGTAGTTTTTTAATATAATTAAAAACCTTTACTAATTACTCTCTTTAATTTTAAAGCAAAAATATTTATTAGAGGTCTATTTTACCAAATTAACCTTATTAATTTTGCTTTGAAAATAAATTTGAGTTATACAATTTGTTTAGTCATTTAATGATAAGAATATTATTGGAAGAACCTATTAAAATCCTCTTGATTTCATTAAAGGAACAACTAAATTGAAACAAGTATCTATATCTATAATATATATCTATAATATATTAAAAGTGTGAAAACCTTTAGAAAAGTTATTTGAATTTTTCGCCCTTCATTAAATGTCTCATCAATAAACAAAATTGTCTTTTCACTTATTTTTCTCAATTTTTATATCATTATATTTATAATATGTAAAAGAAGTCCTATAATATATGGTAAGAAAAAAAATATATGGAGAATTAATATTGATAGATTTTTTTCTCCATATATACTTCAAAAAAAGAGTCCTAAATATAGAGAAGAAAAAAAGGGTATAATAAAACGTACGCCGAAAACAAAAATTAATATTCCAGCAAAAAGGAAAAAAAACCCACCAAAACCTAATAAAAACTTGAAAGTTGGCCCAAAAAAAGGAAAGAAAAACCTTAACATGCATGAAAAAATTCCAAATTTTAAAATTCAAAGTCAGTTAAACTTTAAGCGGATTTTGTTTAGCTTTTGAATCACTTTTAACATTAGGATTCTTTATTTAGTCATTTGATGATAATTGTCGTTGAATCACTTTAACATTAGAATTCTTTATTTAATTAATTGTTGATAGTTGTCTTTTTTTATTTAGGTTTAGAAAAAGGGGCAGTTTGGTGCACTAAAGTTATCGCTATGCGCGGTGTCCGAGGAAAGGTCCCACCACAAGGGTGTATGGTACGCAGACTTACCTTGCATTTCTGCCAGAGGCTGTTTCCAAGGCTTGAACCCGTGACCTCCTGGTCACATGAAAACAACTTTATCAGTTACTCCAAGGCTTCCCTTCTTTTTATTTAGGTTTAGATTTCTTTTTTCAAAACTATCACATGTAGAGAAAAAATAGGTTTAGATATAAAATTTTCTTATTAATGTATGCAAATTTTATTGTGATTTGAGGTAAAAAAAAAAATTAAATTAAATTTAAGTATGTTTTTGAAGTTTATAATAAATAAACTATCTTGTATTTTTAATAAACAATTGTTAATTGAAATTTGCTTTTGATTTGAGGTAAGTTTTCTAATGTCATTATTCCATGTTCACCATCAACTTTTTTTATAATATTTGTGAATTTTCTTATTTGATTATTTTTTTTGTTTTATTGATCTTTATAGTGTATATTTATGAATTAATATCCAAAAATAACTATTGATTTTTTATTTCACGCCACATGTAAGCTTTGATGCAAAATGTATTCAAGAAATTAACGAAATTGGTTTGAAATAGAAGTGATCTTAATATAGTTACGTGGTGAAATTAATTTGATTTAACATTTACTTGAGATGGAACAAACCATAACGAGCACCTTTATTATGACATTATTTTGTTTGATTGTAGTTTCTGATCTATTACTATTTGTTATTTTTTCGGCTTAATACATGTGGTAAACGAATGTACAGTGGGGCTTTGAAGATTTTTTGTGTAAAGGTTAGGTTTACTGTATTGTTCTAATATTTATATTATTTTATTATTTTATTGTAGCTTATAGGTGGTAGATGAACGTTTTGAAAAGTTAGATTTAATGTTCTAATATCTCAATTATCGTATAGTTTTGTTGTAATTTTTATTTTCTTACTATATATTATTTTTATTATTATCTATTGTTTCTTGTACTTCTGTTATTTTTATTTTCAAAATGCTTAGTACTTCTATTAATTGTTTCAAATCTTCTATTTTTATTTTCAAAATACTTAATACTTCTATTAATTGTTTCAAATTTTTTATTAGTTGATCAACTTGTTGGCCTGTATTTACAACCTCTAGGCTTGAAGACCAATGACCACTTGTTCAATTGCCTACAGATCCTGAAACAGGACACTGCAAAGGATTTGGGTTTGCGGAATTTGCTCAACTTGAACATGCAAAGGCAACTTAAAAGTTTGTGGGAAATTTGTCCTTATTCTTTTAGGAGTGTGTATAGTATCCAAAAATTCAAATGATAATAATTTACATCTCCATTAATTATTTACACGGTATTATTAAATCTAAAAAAATGAGTCTGCCTTTTTACCATAATTTACCTTTTTTTATGAAAAAAATTCCTTCATGAAAACATCTCTTTTATATTTGGTTAATTTTTTTTGAGGAAAAGGTTTGGATTTTTATAAATTGATGATTCGTTCATCCCACAAACACTATATTCATTTAAAATTTTGTTTAGGAGGATTATTTTCTTAATAAGTTTTGTCTTTTTAATATTAGTTTTTTTTATTATGTAAGTCAGTTGATCAAATTATATTAATATTATATTTTTTAATTATAATCTTTTTTGTATTTATCGTTGTCAATATTTACAATTATTAGCTTCTACGTGATGTATTTTATTTGAGTTCCTAACAGTATTTGGGTCTACGTGCTTGGTTGTAACAACAAAAATTAGTTTTAGCGAAGAAGTTTACTGTTTATAACATTAGTTGTTTTATCAACTAGAGTATATTTATAATCCATATCTATAATCTATATCTTTAATCTATAATCTATAATCTATATCTATAATATACTACTCCCTTCACCCCAAATTTCCTAATTTAATTTCCCATTTACTTGTTTTTTTTCATTAATCAAGAAGAGACAATTTGTTTTTTCATGTTTTACCCTTTTATTAATTATTTTTTCTTCAAATTAAAATGTAAACATCATTTAATAGGGGTACTATGGTAAACTAGCCATGTTATTAATTATTTTTCTTAATCAATGTGTCATTTCAATTTGAGATGGGTAATTTGGGATGGAGGGAGTAAAAGTGTGAAGACCCTTGGAAAAAGATTTAAACTTTTTGTTCTTCATTAAAAAATTCTCTTTTAGACAAAACTGTCTTTTCACTATTTTCTTCAATTTATTATTTAATTATTTTTATTATATTAACTAGACTCCTAAAATATATAAAAGGTGAATCAATTAATATTTTTCTTTGTACTGATCAATTAGAAAAATACTCCTAAAATATAATAGAAAAATACTCCTAAAATAGGACTCTATTAAGTAAATATTTTTATAAATATTGAGATGCATGTTAAAATAGAGAAGAAATTGATTTACTTATTGAAAAAATATGAACGATGCTCATCTAACTTGATTCGATTGTATGTTTAGATTGGTGGATGCTTAATTTTCTATCCTCAGCTTCTTCACTATTTTTATCAGCATAATAGAATTCAACATGTGTATATATATATTTTCTTTGTTTTCATTCAAGTCATTCTTTAGTGTCAAAAATTTTGCCCAGACAAGAATTATTTTCATCAAAACTAAAGTTTTGTGATCACTATTGTATTATTTTGTTGTAGTTTACAGGCCGTAGATGAGTTTACAAGTGGTAGATGAATGCTGGTCGACTTTGAAGATTTTTTTTAGGTAAATGTTAGTTTTAATTGTATTGTTTTTATATCTCTATTTTGAGAATTTTTTTTTTTAAAGGTAAAATTTAGTTGTATTATTTTGATATCTCTATGGCCGTATTATTTTGTAATAGTTTATAGGTAGTAGATGAGTGTCGGATGACTTTAAGGAAATTTTTGTGTAAAGGTTAGATTAAGGGCCCGCTTGGTCATGGATATTTTTTTCTTTTTTCCGAAATTTTTTTTTGGAGTTAGAAATTATAGTGTTTGACCATGAAACTTTGAAAAATAATTTCGGAATAAAATTCTGAAAATGAAAAACAACTTTTTGTTGTTTTCCCTTTTTTCAACTTCCAATTTCAACTTTCATTATTATTACATATAACCTCAATCTTTAAATTTTTACACAAACCTCTCTTATTAACTAAATTCCGTAATTTTTTTTAAAAGACCAAATTCAATAAAATAATTAATTCAAGTGAAAATAATTAAGAATTTTCATCAACAAATTTAAGAATATATAAAATATATTTAGATCTATCAATCATATTTATCAAAACATATTTTTCTCTATTTAATCAATTATAGTTAGATAAACTTATTTAGCTCGTGCTTGTGATATTTTTATTCAAATTTTAGAAGAATAACAATCATAATAATTAGTTTGTTGTTAATTATTTTATCAATTTAAGACATAAATTATTTTCTCAACATTTGGTTGTATGTTAGTACATAAATTAGTAGTTGGATGATTTCGATAATTTTTAAAAGTTGAGGGCATAAAATCATATTTAAAAAAGATTTTTCAAAAGTCTAAAAAAAAATTTCAAAAAGACATGGCCAAAACAACTCCAACTCCAACTCCGAAAAAAATAATTTTCATGGTCAAACGACTACTAATTATATTGTTTTGATGTCTCTATCATCGTATTGCTTTGTTGCAGTTTACAGGTGGTAGATAAATGTCGATCGGCTTTGAAAATTATTTTGGTAAATGTTAGGTTTAATTAAATAAATTTTTCAAAAAATATTGAATTTAATTATTGTATTTATTTTTATTATTTAAATAAATATATTATTTAATGTAATATTTGAACTTAATAAAGTAAGATATATGTGCAAGACACGAATACATAAATTAGTTTTTAGAAAGAGGATAAAGTAAAATAAAACTGAGAAGGTATCAAATAAATAAATACTCCAAGTTAAAGGAGGAATTTATGAGAGGGGAGAATCTAAAAGCAACAAGAAAGGCAGTAAAAGAAACCAGGAATGATTGAAAGAAACCATCCTTGGGATCTGCAAAGCTTGGTTTGGAGTTGGAATAACTTAAAGTAGACCACTTAGGGATAGTTTAGTTGGAAAATAGTTATCTCAAAATAATTAATTTTGGGATTAGTTATTCTGAAATTATTCGGAATAACTTATTTCATTATGCATATGGGATAAGTTATTTCATCACTATGATGTAAATAGTGGGATAACTTATCCTGGGATTAACTAATCCCTCCAATCAATTATGGGATAAAATGAACCTTCATTTTATCATGGAATTACTTATCCCTTATACCTCACAACCGAGTAATAGGAATAGCTGTTAAAAAAAAATAAAAATCATCAAGCTGGCAAAATTCACTTTAGAGAGAGAAAATATATACTCCCTTCGTCTTCTCTTGGCTAATCTAATTTGCGAATTAAATCATTTTAAAATTATAATTTTTGACACAAATCTCGTAAAACAGCTTGATAAAAGATAGTAGTACAGAAGTCTCTCTGTATAAGTTATAACTCAAAGTGCGATAGTCCTTCAAGCAAGAGACTTAGGTAAATAAAATCCTCACTCGCAATCTAAATTAATTATCTTATTTAGAAGGTGAGCTAAAATAATATTAGGTTGAATTATATAAAATGAAATATTAAGGCTAAGTTAGCTAGAGTCGAAATTTGTATGATGTTTGATTGACGATTTAAATTGTTCCATATTATATTTATTATTGATCAATATATGTATTATTCCGAATTTGATCTTGAGATATTTCATTTTATTCCCCACTAAATAATTCATTTTAGTGTGTTTCAAAAGAAAATATCAATACCAAAAACTTCACTATTCTGACACTTACCATTGAACAATGTTTAGTAGCTATACCTACAAATGTATTGATTGAATCGTGAGAAAAGAAAAATAACAGTGTTTTACGAAAAAAATTGAGAAGCTTATCAATATTTTAATGAGAGCTTATTTTCCATCATACGTTTTCTCAGTGAGTTGATTCAGTAAAACATCATGTTCTATAAGTCTATAACACAACTTTTTCTTTGAACGGAGGTGGGAAAGCCTCTTTTCTAGTATTGTCTTTTTCTATATTTAATAAAATTTTCAATTCCAACATTCTTCAAGATAAATTTAATACGATATGATTTTAGAAACTACATACTCCCGCTGTCTCAAATTACCTATTCCAAATTTCCTAATTTGATTTTTCAAATTTCATTCATCAAGAAGAGACATAAATTTTTTTCATATTTTACCCATTGCATTAATTACTTTTTCTTCAAATTAAAATGTAAATATAATTTAATAAATGTATTATGGTAAACTAGACATGTCATTAATTATTTTTTCTTAATTAATGTGTCATCTTAATTTGGAACAGATAATTTAGGATGAAAGGAGTAACTCTTTACTTAAAATAAAAAATTATGCTCTATTTCTTAAACTCTATATTTCCACTAAGGGGTCATTTGGTAGAGTGTATAAGATAATACTGAATAGGTTGTATTAGTAATGCTGAGATTAGTAGTGCAGAAATTAGTAATACAGGGATTAGTAATACTGAGATTATTTTTTATGCAATGTTTGATTTGATGTATTGAAAACAAAATGTATTGTTACATTTTAAAAAGAATATTGTAAGTTTACAAAAATACCCTTTGACATATTAAAACTTTGTCTATTCTTTGCAAAACTTTTTTTTAAAATTAAAAAAAAAGTAAAAATATAACTAATTATTTACTTTGGAATTTTAAGATTCAATCATTCACTTATATATATTTTTTTGTTATCTTTTCTTTATTTGTTCATCATTTTTTTGTTGTTTCCACTTTGTGATGTTCTTACGTTGGAGGAAGATACGTGTAACTTTTGAATGAGACAATAGAATTATTATTGATATAAATTTGTGTTCCGTAGAGTGCATGTTAAAGCTAAGTAGAAAAAAAATATTTTTATTTATGATATCCTATTTACAAAATAAAAGTTTGTATGCAATCATGCAATTTATTTTCGGATTGTGACCAATAATTGTTTTTTAAGTTAATGGAGTAGTTTTTTTATGACTAAAATTATTCGGAGGGATATTATTATCTTGATAAATTGAAAAGAAATAACTCACATTGAATAAATTGAAAAGGTTTAGAAAAAAAATTAAAGAAATTTGAGGACATTTTTGTCTTGACACATATTTATCCATGGATTACTAATCCCACCAAATTGGGTGTATTAGTTATACAACCTGCAATACCATGTAGGGTGTATAACGAATCCATGTATTAGATATACATAGCTTCAAAATTGCTACCAAACAATGTACTAAGTAATCCCATCATTTAATCCATGGATTATGAAAATAATCCATCCTACCAAACGGGTCCTAAGGGTGTTAAGTGGGCAGGGTCGGGTCAACCCGAAACCAGCCCGTGATAGTTAACCGGTTTGGTGGGCCGGGCCAATTTGGGGTTAAGTGGGCCGGACCGGGTCCGGGTTCAACAGTGGAAAATTTAAAAATAACCCTGACCCGGCCCAGTTAACCCAACCAGATCAAACCCACCTAAACCTGGTCAAACCCAATTAAAAAATTGGTCAAACCCGTTTTTTTTTTAAAATTCAATATACACTATATACACTACAATTATATACACTATATACACTCCAATATACACTATATATTTTTTAATAAATATATACACAATTACACATATATACGTACCATTCAATAAATACGACTATACGTACTACTTTAAATAAAACATATGCTACAATAGTACAATAAATATATACACTACAATATATATATATAGTTATATAGTTATATACTAATTTATAAAATATATACACATTTATACGTTAAATATATAAAAGATATATACACATATATACGCATCATTCAATATATATGTACAACTTTAAGTAAAACATATACTACAATATATATATGTATATGTATATATATAGTTATATAGTTATATAGTTATATAGTTATATACTAATTTATAAAACATATACACATGTACACAAATATACACACCATTCAATATATATGTACTACTTTAAGTAAAACATATACTACAATATATGTATATACTACTATATATATATAGTTATATACTAATTTATAAAATATATACACATGTATACATTAAATATACACATCTATAAAAGATATATACACATATATACGCACCATTCAATATATATGTACTATTTTAAGTAAAATATATACTATACTATATATATATATATATAGTTATATATTAATTTATAAAATATATACACATGTATACGTTAAATATATACGTCTATAGAAGATATATATACACGTATATAAATTAATAATACTTGATAGTAAATTAATAATATATTAAAACTAAGTTATAATTAAATCCATTTTTTTAAAAATTTAATCGGGTCGGGCCCTAACCGGGCTTGATCCGGGCCGAGTTAACCGGGCCTAAATCAATAAAAAATCCAGCCCGGTACCCTAAAATCCTAGGGCTTACCAGGCCGGGTCAAACCGGATCAATTTTTGTAAGTGGGCCGGATTGGGCTAGATCAGCCCGGCCCATTTGACAGGTTTAATTTCCACTAAACTAACATACACATCAAATAGGATAAATAGAGATATCTTATGAAATTATTTTATCCCACCCTTCATATCGAATAATAATCTAATTCTACTATATTTTTAATACAAGTGATGTGATGAAATAGTTGAATATTAATTAATACTTCATACTAAACATAAAATAAAGTTGATATCAAATTTTATTTTTAAATTATTTTTTTATCAGTATACCAAACGATTCGGTAGATTACAAATGTAAGTGTCTCCATATATTGGAGTGTGAATACAATTAAAGGAGTACTACTTTAACAGAGAATCTGAAATGTCAAATTCATGTCTGCTTAGCATTTATTTCATTTCTTTGTCATTTCATTTCAGACTAGCTTTGCGCCACTTTTCCACAGTACCCCATTCTTTCTGACTAGTGACTCTTCTTTTCCACACATTTTCTGATAATATTGTTGTATCAAAATTCACATACGTACACCCACGCATTTATTTTAGATTATATATTAAGAGTAATACTCTCTCCGTCCTAAATTATTCGTCCTAAATTTTTGAATTTGATTTCTTATTTTACTTGTCTTTTTTCATTAATCAAAAAGAGATAATTTTTTTTCTATGTTTTATCCTTTGCATTAATTACATTTTCTTTAAATTAAAATTTAAATATCATTTAAAAGGGGTACTATGGTAAACTAGATATGTTATTAATTATTTTTTTAATCAATGTGTCATCTCAATTTGAGACGGAGAAAGTATATTATTTGAGATAGGGTCTATCGAAAATGATCTCTTTACTTTATTTATGAAGTAGTAATATCAATTGTGTACATTTCACGTTTTCTAGATGCTACTTTGTGGAAATACACTGTGTATGTAATTGTAGTTACTGTTGCTACACTAACTTTTTTGTTTCACAAAAACTTATGATCAACTACAAAAATTTACTGTGGCAATAAAGTTATAACTATTTAGGTAACTATTGTCATGATTGTTAGTAGCAAAAATGAGAAACTAGTTCTATCAGTTTTCTTTTCATGACTAAGTATTTTTACTAAGGGCAGTGCTAAATGACCAGAAAAATATAACTCAAATTTGATCATAATTGTAAAAAGACTGCAATGACCTTTCTCTTTCAAAATAAACTAATTCTTTTTTCTTTTTTTAAATAAAAAAACTAAAGTCTTTGTTATTCTCTAAACTTTAAAGTTAATTCTCACATTGAAAAATGATGATAAATAAAAAAATAATTGTGGTCATTCATGATATTTAATTTCAAATTTTCAATGTACAAATGATTAATGTTGAACACTTTATAAAATGAATATACCTTCTAAATTTTAAAATGAAATACTTACACATGTACTTTGATAATTTTATATGAAGTGTCTCTATAATTGAATATATAGTATAATTATTAAACGATAAATTATAATCATAAACATAAATAAAATATTATTGTGAAGTTATTCAAACGAATTTTTAAAACAAGGGTAAAAAATATTATTTATACGTTTGATTAAATTCTTTTTTTTTTTTTTTGGAAAGGAGGATATGATGCAACTTACTTAAACATGCTCATTATAAATAATTTTCTATGGCTTTAAATACATAATTTGTTTGTAACTAATTAAATAAAGTTTCAATTATGTAGGATTTTCATTATATGCAAGGTTTAAATGTTTTTAGCAAAAATATGAATAACATTTTTGTGGAATGTAACCGTAAGGTTTTCATAACATTGAAGATGTAAGTGTTTAGTGTAATTGACTAGGGTCAACAATTATAAATTACTCCTTCCGTCTCATTTTACTCGTCCCAATTTGATATTGCACATTGATTAAGAAAAATAATTAATAATATGATTAATTTACCATAGCACTCTTATCAAATGATGTTTACATTTTAATTTGGAGAAAAAATAATTAATACTAAGGATAAAAAAGGAAAAAAAAATGTCTTGTCTTGATTAATGAAAAATGATAAGTTAAATGAGAAATTAAATTAAAATATTTGGGACGAGTAAAATAGGACGGAGGAAGTGTATGATTTTTATGATGTGTTGATGTCTATCATTTCTAGAATGTTTTGAGCTTTAGCTATCTTTATTGATATATTTTAAAATTATATATTTAAAAATATTTAAATATGTTATTTTAAAATTTATTTAAACATAAATAAAAAAATTACTTAATTAGAGATCTCATTAATTACAAATTTAACTAATGATTCACAAGTTGTCAAATTGGCTTAGTATAGGGGCACAAGACTACAACATTAGTCCGTGAGTATTCTCTTAGGTTGATGTTAATCAGGGTCATCACTTAATTATTTAAATTTTTATTTTATTTTTTTAAAAGATGATAACTAAGAAATATATAAAATTTTCACATTTTTTTTGGGTAAATAAACGATTTTATTTAACCAAGTGAATGTTTACAATGCCAAGAAGCTATAAAATTTTAGCATTAATATGTGACTCTCTTGGGTTGTTATATAATAGGATTGACACTTATGAATCATACGATTTTTATGATTTATATAGAGTGCGATTTCTACCATATCTAAAGTGTTTTTAGTTTCAACTATCGTCATTGTATTATTTTAAATTATTTTTAGATATTTATTTAAATATGTATTTTAAATTTATTTAAACATAATAATTTATAAAATTATTTAATTAGAAGTCATAATAATAAAAAATATAAGTAAAGATTCTCAAATTATCAAATCAGTGTAACATATGATCGCAAGATTGCAATATTAACGTGTGACTCTCTTGGGTTGTTGTTAACTAGAGTCGACACTAATGAATAATTTGATTTTTATAACTTGTTGATGTCCACCACGTCTAATGTGTTTAAGTCTTGACTGTTGTTATTAAAATATTTTCAAATTATATTTAAAATATCATTCAAATATGCAAAATTTTAGATTTAAAATTGAACTTATAAACTATGCCCAAATATAAGTAATGATTCACAAATTATCAAACCAACATAACATAGAGGTGCAAGACTACAATATTAATCATGACTTTCTCAGGTTGATATTAACTAATGTCGATATTTATGAACTATATAATATTTATGAATTCTATGATACATTGACGTCTTCCATGTTTAAAGTGTTTACAATTTTAACTTTTGTTATTAAATATTTTCAAATAAAATTAAAATTAAATTTTTTGTTATTATGTTTAAATAAAATTAAAATATGTATTTAAATAATTCTCAGACATAATTTGTAACATATTGCAATAACGACAACTCAACATACTTTAGACCTGATAAACATCGTCACATTGTAAAAAATCATACATACAGTTCATATCGGTAGAACCAAAGAGAGTGAGATATAAGTGTTGACTATACAAGTCTTTCGCCTTTATGTTACGCAAATTTGATAAATTGTAGGTCGTTATCTATATATATTACTAAAATAACCTCCAATTAATTATTTTTTAATTATTATTTTTGAATAAATTTAAGCTATATATTTAAATAATTTTTAAATATAATTTGTGGCATATTTCAATAACGACAACTCAACACACTTTAGAACTTGCAAATGTCGACACGTTTATAAAAATCATGCATATAGTTCATATGTGTCAAACCAAAAAGAGTGACACATAAGTGTTGATCGTACAAGTCTTTCGCTTCTATAGTACGCTTATTTGATAAATTATGAATCATTACTTATATTTGTTACTAAAACGACCTCTAATTAATTATTTTTTAATTATTATATTAAAATAAAATAAAACTATATATTTGAATAATCATAAAAATAATTTGTGACATATTTTAATAACGACAACTCATCACACTTTATAAATGATAAATGTCGACAGATTATAAAAATTATTCACATAGGTCATATGCATCGAACAAAAAAGAGTGTGACACAAGTGTTGATCCACAAGTCTTTTGCCTCTATGTTACGCTGATTTGACAAATTATAAATCATTACTTATATTTGTTATTAAAATGACCTCTAATTAATTATTTTTTAAGTATTATGTTTCAATAAAATTAAAATATATATTTAAATAATTCTCAGACATAATTTGTAAGATATTGCAATAATGACAACTCAACATACTTTAGACTTGATAAACGTCGTCACATTATAGAAATCATGCATATAGTTCACATCTGTCGAACCAAAGAGAGTGAGATATAAGTATTAATCATACAAGTCTTTCACCTTTATGTTACGTCAATTTGATAAATTGCAGATCGTTACTTATATATATTACTAAATTAACCTCCAATTAATTATTTTTTAATTATTATATTTAAATAAAATTAAACTCTATTTTAAATAATTTTTAAATATGATTTGTGAAATATTTCAATAATGACAACTCAACACAGTTTAGAACTTGTAAATGTTGACACATTATAAAAATCATGCATATAGTTTATATGTGTCGAACCAAAAAGAGTGACACATAAGTGTTGATAGTACAAGTCTTTCACCTCTATGTTACGCCGATTTCAAAAATTGTGAACATTACTTATATTTTTTATGAAAATGACCTATAATTAATTATTTTAAATTATTATGTTAAAATAAAATTAAACTATGTATTTGAATAATTTATAAAAATAATTTGTGAAATATTTCAATAACGATAACTCATCATACTTTAGATTTGGTAAATGTCGACAGATTATAAAAATCACTCATATAGGTCACATGCGTCGAACAAAAAAGAGTGAGACACAAGTGTTGATCCACAAGTCTTTTGCCTCTATGTTACACCGATTTGATAAATTATGAATCATTACTTATATTTGTTATTAAAATGACCTCTAATTAATTATTTTTTAAGTATTATGTTTCAATAGAATTAAAATATACATTTCAATAATTCTTAGACATAAGTTGTAAGATATTGCAATAACGACAACTCAACATACTTTAGACTTGATAAATGCCGTCACATTATAGAAATCATGCATATAGTTCACATCTGTCGAACCAAAGAGAGTGAGATATAAGTATTAATCATACAAGTCGTTCGCCTTTATGTTATGCCAATTTGATAAATTGCAGATCGTTACTTATATATATTACTAAATTAACCTCTAATTAATTATTATATTTAAATAAAATTAAGCTCTATTTAAAATTATTTTAAATATAATTTGTGAAATATTTCAATAACGACAACTCAAGACACTTTAGAACTGGTAAATATCGACACATTATAAAAATCATGCATATTGTTCATATGTGTCGAACCAAAAAGAGTGACACATAATTGTTGATCGTACATGTCTTTCACCTCTATGTTACCGCGATTTGATAAATTATGAATAATTACTTATATTTGTTACTAAAACGACATCTAATTAATTATTTTTAATTATCATGTTAAAATAAAATTAAACTATATATTTGAATAATTTATAAAAATAATTTGTTAAATATTTCAATAACAACAACTTATCACACTTTAAAACTGGTAAATGTCGACACATTATAAAAATTATTCATATAGTCATATGTGTCGAACCAAAGAGAGTGAGACATAAGTGTTGGTGGTACAAGTTATTTGCCCCTACGTTACGCCGGTTTGATAAATTGTAAATCATTACTTATATTTGTTACTAAAATGACCTCTAATTCTTTATTTTTTTAAGTATTATGTTTAAATAAAATTAAAATATATATTTAAATAATTCTTAGGCATAATTTATAAGATTGCAATAACGACAACTCAACATACTTTTAACCTGATAAACATTGACACTTATAGAAATCATGCATATAGTTCACATCTGTTGAACAAAAGAGAATAAGATATAAGTGTTAATCATACAAGTCTTTCATCCCTATATTATGTTGATTTGATAAATTATGAATTATTACTTATATTTGTTACTAAAATGACCTCTAATGAATTATTTTTTCAAAGAAGATCAGAAATACCCCTCAAGTATTGAAATTGGATAAAGAATACCCTTCGTTTACCTATTGGGCCAAAAATTCCCTTCCATCCAACTTTTTGGGTCAAATATACCCTTATAACTAACATAATTTTTTTAAACCATAATTAGAAATTCTTTTAAACACGTGACACCTTTCTATTTTTTATAAATTAAATTAATTAAAATATTAAATTAAATTCAAATTCAATTAAAATGGCCGACCCAAACCCCAATTCACGTTAGGAAGAATTACCTAAATGGTACTATTCCAGCTGGTTTTTTCAAGTTACAGCTGCCAACGGAGATTAATGGAGGAATGGTCCAGTGATCCAGTTGTTGGAAAGTACAAGTTTAGTGAGATTTTTAGCGTTAATAATCCGTTCTTGAAACATTATTGAACAAAACTGGATACATTTTCGTCAATTCAGGCCTTTGTTTACCTGCTTTAGCTTGTATTATGTATAAGCGTTAATAATCCATTCTTGAAATATTATTGAACAAAACTAAATACATTTTCCTCAATTCATGCCTTTGTTTACCTAGTTTAGCTTGTATTATTGTATGCATATCTTGTTTTTATAAAGCTGAGCTTTTTCTCAAAGCCTTTTGGGCTTCTTTCCATGATTCTGCCTCTAATAATTCTTTGACTTGTAATAAATTATGTGCATGCATTTGAATTCCATTTTTTGCTTCTTCAAGTGTTTGGGCTGGAGTTATGATTCTGAAATCAAATGCATTGGCATTTTTTTGTCCACTTAAAAGAAGGGTGAATGAAGTTGGGACTGCAAATAGAGTTGTTCTTCTAGTGAAGTTGTGGGAATTGAGGGACATTTGGGTTGTGTTTCTTGATTTGTTTAAGGTGGAGTTGTTGTTAGGATTGGATGAAAGAAATAGGAGTAATGGTTGGTTTGGGTTTTGAACTAACTCTAAACTTGAGATTAACGCTAATAATCTCACTAAACTTGTACTTTCCAACAATTGTATCACTGGGACCATTCCTCCATCAATCTCTATTGGCAGCTGTAACTTGAAAAAACCAGTTGGAATAGTACCGTTTAGGTAATTCTTCTTAACGCAAATTTGGATTTGGGTCGGGCATTTTAATTGGATCCGAATTTAATGTAATATTTTAATTAATTTAATTTACATTCAATAGAAAGGTGCCACATGTTTAAAAGAATTTCTAATTATGGTTTAAAAAAATTCTGTTAGTTATAAATAAGGATATATTTGACCCAAAAAGGTGGATGAAAGGGTATTTTTGGCCCAATAGTTAAACGAAGGGTATTCTTGATCAAATTCCAATACTTGAAGGGTATTTCTGACCCTCTTCCGTTATTATTTTTAATTATTACGCTTAAATAAAATTATATATATATATATATATATATATATATATATATATATAATAATTTTCAAACATAATTTGTAAAATATTGTGACAACAACAATTCAACACACTTTACACCTGGTAATCCAATAAGTCGAATCACTAGTTCAATCCAAATTATCATTACAGATTATTGATTTCTGTTCGATTTTGAACAGTCGCAGCTAGAGTCAAGGATGTTATATTCAAACTTAGAAAATGCGAACTAAAGTACTGATTGTCTTTTACTGTCACGAATAAAACTCTTACTACTATGAAAGAATAAGCATTGACCGAGATCGCACTGAAATATTGAGATCTCTACCTAATTATTTTTTTCTTAACTTGAAAAGGTGTAAAATTATAATTAAGAATTTCTACCTAAGTAAATGTATTTGAAAACTTATTTACATAGATTCAAACTAAAATTAACAAATAATGATTATGTTTTCAAATTATGAAATTATACTGAAATTAACAAATAATGAGTACGTATGAAAATGTATTTACCTAACTAAAATTCTTAAGGCTAAGGGAAATTGGAAATAAAAATAATGATTATGAAATTAACACTTTCCAATGAATATGAGAATTAACTATAATTAAACTCATTAATAGTAATCAATGTATTGAAAATAGGATAAAAGAATATATTCAATTTTTAAGGTAAAAGGGTAAAAATGTTCAAAAAATAGGTCTATAGTGTGAACAAATTTTTTTATTATTATGGCCAAATTTGGGCCAATTTTTATGGACAAAAGGATTTTTCCTTTGACTAATATATAAATAGCTACAAAATTTAAATTTTTGTGACTATTACTAGATAATAGTTACGATTTTTAAATTCATAGTTTGTAGCTGTAAATGCATCATGTAGTAGTGATTTGGTATGATTTAAGAGGAAAGAAAAAATTAGAAAGAGAAAAGGTTCAATTTTTTTCACCTATTTAATTAGGAGTGTTCATCGGTCGACTTAATACAATGTTTAGGTATTTTGGTTAGATATTTTTGATATTTGATTTATTAAAACTTTATACTAGTTTATATATAATACCATGTTAAAATGCATATAATTTTATTTTTCTCTTTTCAATTTAAGAATAAAAGGTGAAAAATCTAATTATGTAACGAAAAATCCAATCAATACTTTCTCTGATCCAATATAAATGACATTACTTGAATGGGAATGACGACTATTGGTTTAATATATCACAAATTATAATAATTACAGTTAAAAATAAAATAAATAATAAATACTTCACCCGTTTAAAAAAGAATGACCTACTTTCTTTAGTCCATTTCAGAAAGAACGACCCCTTTCCTGTTTTGGCAATACTTTAATTTCAACTTTTCATATGACATGTTTAGGACCATAAGATTAAAGAGCATTTTGGTATATTTAACACAAATTTAATTTAAGGGCACAACATTCAAATTTTTTTTTATTTTCTTAAACTTTGTGCCAAGTCAAAGTAGATCATTTTTTTGAAACGGAGGAAGTAAATAATATTCAGAATGAGGTCCTTTAGGATGACTCAGTTGGTTTGGAGGGTGATTATCCACACAGATAGCCCAGGATCGATCCCGACCCCTTCAATGACTTCTGGTTGAGCCTGCTATATAGGTTTAACTAGTACGATTTACATCCTCTGTGTGGTTTGCAAGATATTACACAGTGAAGGATTTACCCAGCGCACACAAATTATTTACCACAGAGTGCTCACCCGAAGAGAAGAGACTGTGTTAGAGGTTGTAGCGGCTGTGGGTTATCTTGGGGTTTTTAAAAAATATTCAGGCTGAGGAGCAAATATCTCGCTATCTTAGAGGAGATTCAAGCTCACTATGACATAATCTACACCGATTTAGTAGCTTCACTCTTGACTTGTCTCCTTCAGGATACAACAACCGAACAACGTTCCCATACAACTCAAGAAACTACGGATTAGCTAAAGAGTCAAAGATCCACCAAATGAAAACCTTCCTTCAACACATAGTTACTCTCTTTTATATAATGAATATAGTTGAAGACTTACAGAATATTCTTCTTTCTCGCAACTCTCTCTTTCACTATTCTCGTCTCACTAATTACTACAATATTTTCCCACACTTCACATAATTCTCATTCTACTTCTCATATTTTTCACAAAAACAAATATTACTATTTATAAGTGTAGAATTCTTTCATATATGAAAAGACAAAGTAAATCGGATAGTAAATCATAAAATATGGGGTTGGTGGTTACAAGAGTTACAAAACATAAAGAGGTAAGTCACACAATAAAATCATGACCACATTCTTGTCAATTATGTCACTAACACAAAAAGATAATGCCCTTTGATATTTAATTTTTTATAATAAAATGCTAAACATCAACATTTCTCCACTCATTTTAATATTAACAAGAGAGTACTTCACCAGTTTAGTTGAATGGAGACTATTATACATAATAAAAGTGTACTCAATCTTAAACCTTCACTTACTAAAATTGTAATTTTACTACATAATTAGTAGTGGTCTCAGACTTAAACTATGACTGCTTAAGGAAAATAAAGTATTACTGCTTACACACAATAATCTAGGTGTATACATAAGCATTATTAGCAAGCACATTACGAACTTGTGCTGTCTAGATTTTCATAATTTTTTTGAGGATATGCCTAATTCTCATAGGAAGTGGCCTACTTTCACACTCATATAAGTGAAATATGTTATGTATGGTCCTGTAATTTTGACACTCCCACTCATACGAGGTACATAATTTTATTAGGTATTTTTAGACTCAACCTCCACAAATTATTATAGAAAAATATATTTGTACATAATTTTATTAGGTATTTTTAGACTCAACCTCCACAAATCATTACAGAAAAATGTACTTACATCATAAAGAGGGATAAATAATAGTGTATTTCACAATAAGTAATCATTTTGATTCATTTTTCCCATTGAACCTTATTATAAGATCTTTAGTCTTTAGTTTGGATTTCCTCATATATGACTCATAATTTATAAACTTCAATCCTTTCCCTCTCGATATACTTCACACCATTTTCTTGCTAAGGTCTTCGTTTATGAATATGTAAGATTGTCACAAAATTAACATAATTAATATTAATGGTATACCAATAATTATTAGGATCTCACAATATCATATTTTTCTTCTTATGAGTCTAAATTTATCACTATATCAATAATATTTGTGCTATCACAATTAGTGAAATTAATTTCTCAAAATAAATTGATTGATCAATTCTTTTTTTCACTACTTGAATCTAAAATAATTAGTTCAAAACCTTCATGACAGAGTTAGCAAATAGTAATTTATTTAATTTTTTTCATTTCAACAAATAGAACCAAATGTTTTCATTTGCATCAAAACACTTCTAAGTACAAGAATTTTTGTTTTAATAAAACAAACCACAACTTTCTTGCAAAGTAAATATACTTGGTTTGCTTATATCTGCTAAACTATTTTACTGCATACATAATTTTAGACCAAGTACAATTAGTCATATATTTTATTTTATTATTGAACTAGCAAGCACTTTTTTTACTTGTTACACCATTTTCAGACATTTAAATTAAAAGGAGTTGCAAGACTCAAACAATCATTAAAATTATATTTCATAATTTTTCCAACATACTGCGAGTTGTTAAGGAAAATCACATCAAATGATTTATGGTATTTTTCATTTCAAGAATGAAATCTATCGCACCCAAATATTTCATGTCAAATGGCTACTCAATAATTTTTTATTTCTTTGATAACATGCATGTTAGAGTCAAAGACATCAACTCATATGCAACGAGTAACATGTGATTTATTTCAAGACTAATATATGCATTTGTAACACTTTTTTTTCAAGCATTCTCAAAGATGCAAAAATCATATTTTTTGATGATGAATATTTTTTTCACTTCATCAACCTCCGCAATTTCAAGAATGGAAATACCACTTAATGTTCATAAAAAATGGTATCAATTATTCATACGAAATATATGACAAAAAGCTTCTTTTTACCCTTTCTCCCAAAAGGTAGAAAAGTTCTTTTTACCTTTTTCCCGCTTGAGTTGAGCAAGTAGAAAATATTTTAGTTGTCTATATCTTTCTTCCTTTTCTTGAAGAGATCTAGTAATGTTGAAGCGAGTGAGGTTGAGATCTCGATATCCATAATTTTTCAAACTATAACAAAATCATGAATCTCCTTAAAATTGATGGTGTAATATACCATATATTACAATAATATTTGTAACAACCTGAATTTTAATGAGATATGTATTTTTATGCGATTTGACTATTTTATTTGTCATGATCCAAAAACGAGGGTCATGATGGCACTTGTCGCTGGCGTACCTTGACAAGTAAGCCTATCATCCAAACTGATACGGGAAAAACAATGGAAGGCTCAAAAACTACTCAAAACAGTCCACAAATCAACTAGAACCCAAGGACCCCTTTGAGAGCAACTTTCGGCCAACAATAACAACACAAGGATTACAAGATACAAGGTGTATTTTAACACCAAAACAACAACAATGATACAAGATGAAACAAGACACGGTTTCAACACAAACACAAGGGAAATTGCATAGAAAATAAAGATAGATAGTGAGACCAAGATTATTACAAGATTAAGAACCAAGTGTAATTCAACACTAACTCCTAATGAGTGTAATAATCAAAAACACACTCTTACGGTGACCACCAAGGGAATGAACTCACCTCAAGATCTACCGTTTCCAAGCAAAGATCAATATTGGCTTTTCCAAGCCCTATGCTAAGGATGACTTTTTCAAGCCCTACAACTAAGGGTGTTACACTCTCAAAAGAGAGAAAATATGTCTTTCAATTCTTCATCATTCAAAATCTAGTGAAAATAAGACTAAGGGAGCCTATTTATAATATATTACAAATGAAGATAAAAAGACCACTTTGCCCTTAATGAGAGAGGCGGCCATTGTGTTTAAATATACCATGTGTAATGTCCAAAATGCCCTTAATTAAGGTCCAAAACCGTGAGTCCTCAATCTTAAATGCTCCAAGCAATCTTCCACATGTGAGATTGCTTTAAGTTATGCTCAAAATGGGTCCTCCATGCATGTTCTTGTATTCTCGAGGTGACCAAGTCTTGAGCCTCTATGTGTTGGCCTCCAAAGATGTCATCAAAAGATAAGATGGCCATTTGTCCTGTATCATCCTCCCCTTCTTGAAAAGGATTCGACCTCAAATCTAAACCTTGCAAAAACGAAGAGAGGAAAAACAAATACAAACTCCTCATGGCATGAGGGTTAGGTTTAGCATAACAAATCATCTCAACATGCCAAGGTTGCACATATTTGCAATATAACCAAGAATCCTTTGAAAGGAATATTAAAAACTCAATAAAAGATGTACAAAGGATTTGGTTATAGGATACATCAAGAGTGACACTTTGCTTGTCATGTAGACCAAGCAACAAGTTTGGTGCACCAACATCACCATTTCTAAATTTGGCACTGGGGTCAAATGGGAAAAGTGGCCATAGACACGGGTCTCGACAACACTTTCCTTTCCCATGGTCTACACCAAAACTAAATGCCATACTCTCTACAATAAAATATATATCATCCAAAGTAAATAGAGAGTAGAGAAAGGTATCA
This sequence comes from Capsicum annuum, assembly GCF_002878395.1. Lineage (NCBI taxonomy): Eukaryota > Viridiplantae > Streptophyta > Magnoliopsida > Solanales > Solanaceae > Capsicum > Capsicum annuum. The sequence goes on along the minus strand of NC_061117.1, from coordinate 26,402,563 downwards.
CTCAAATCGAATTCTACTAAGGTGCTCTCATGTGTGTACTCACTACTAGTTTCCCAATAATCACCATGAGTACTCTCAACAATGAAATCACATAAAGTAGAAGAAGAGGTAGCTTCGGCAACTACACATTCCTTACCCTTAAGAGTACTCTCATCTTCTAAGAAGAGATTTCTCTCTTTAGGAGGAATGTTGTCACACCATAGTGAGTTAGCATATAGGCTATAGCTTCCAAGGCAAGCTATACCATCATTTTCACCACTAGGTTCATTAGGAGTGTTTAAATCATCTTCAAATAAGACATTATACCTAAAAAGAGTGTGATCTACCTCACGGACAGATTTGGAACAAGAAAGTTCCTCACTCTCTAAATGATCAATATCAAGTTTCAAGGATGTTTCAAACACAACATTACCCCAAGAAGAGCTCTCAGGTTCATTCTCACTTTGATCAACATTTTCAACATCATCACACACTTGAGGTTCATTAATTACATCAAACACATCCTCAAGTGGTGGGTAATTTTCACACATAAGTTGATCAACACAAATTTCAGAAGATAATGTACTTTCATTCGACATAATGGTTTCAACACTAGGTGGACATAAATCGATCTTACAAGAAGAGTCGATTCGGTTATCAATAGGATCAATTAGTGTATCCACACTCACAACATGTACATTATCATCAAGTGGAAAAGAAACAATAAACTCACATATAGGCAAGCTACAACTCACACTCAATGGGCTACTAGCCACACAATTATCATTCACATGTACGAAAGTGTAAGAGTTAGCCATTTTACCTTGAAGTCCTTGAGTAGATTCTTCTTTGTTATGCTGTGAAGGTCCTCCAAAAGCTTGGGCAGAAACTTTCTTTTGGCATTGTTCTTCTTTGCTTGCCATGTTGGTACCTACACAAATGTCCTTAGAAATAGAAGGACAACCAATGTTAGCATGGTTTGGTGGTAATCCCCTCACTTTGCCCCACACAACCTCTCATTTTTCCACTCTCGGATTACCACCTTGCACTCCCTTACTCCTCTCAATATTTTGTCTCTCATAATAATTCGGATTAGAGTAGGTAGGCATTTCTCTTCGTGGCTTGGGCAGCAAGTAAGTCATGAGGCGATTCCCCTATTGGTCTCTTACAATATTTGGCCAATTTTGCATGTTTGGAACTCTATGTTGTCCAAACCAATCGGCACCTAAGCATACATGACCGTATGTCAATGGAAGAATATCGCACCACACCTTCTCATGGTATTCAAATTGGGAGAAAACAACCTTGACCCTCTCGGTAACCTTAAACCCGTCCAAGAAGTATGGAATACGTAAAGGCTCACGAAACAACCCCAAGTAGTCAGCCATGGATGGAACGATGTAGTTTCTATAGTACCTATCATTTAGCACAACGAGCCATCCCGGTATCCCACAAATGGTCACCTTTCCGGAGTGTACACTCCTTCTTGGATCAACATTGTAAGGTATACGAGTACTCCTTGGTTTTGGAGATGCATACCCTCTTCTTCTCATTAGACAACCTCTACTAGAGCTAGTATAACCATTCACACTATATCAACTTTGATAAGAAGTACTACAAGGTGGAGATATGGATCTTCATGCTCCTCATGTGTACTCTTATCATAGCTCTCATAAGCTTTGCAAATGAAAGGGTTATACCTAACACCAAATCTAGGTTCGGAGTAAGAAGTGTAAGACTCCTCACATGCCCCAACATCATCATAAGATCCACCACGAGGTCCTACATCATCTCTAAAGTTACCATAAGCACTAGGCATTTTATTCACCTCATTTTCTCCCTCAAAACAGTAACTTTCAAATCTGCCCCAGTTTCGATCATGGCTATTTTCATAGCCTCCACAATCTCTCTCAACTTTGTAGCCATAAAACCTATCACTACAACCATAGTCTCCCATGTTGTAGTCATAATAATCCCCGACTATCGAAGACATATTCCCCTTTTATCATCTTTTGAACCTACAAAATGAACAAACAAGATTAGTAGTAAAAGCTTCTCACTAACACTCATATTCACTCACCTTTGTGATTCTCACAATTAGAGCGGTGAATATTGAAAGTTGCTTATACTCCGATAGTCAATAGGATGTCAATTCTACTTGGCGGCCGGAATAGATTCTTGTTTGATCGACTCAAGACACAAAACAAAATTTACTTACGAACTTGAAACAAAGAAGTTACTACTAGTTAAAAATGAGAAAAGTACACAAATAACGAAAATACGAAGAAACAGATTCAATAATTAATTTACAACTAAGTAGGTGATTGATAGTTGTTAATTAATTCTAGAATCAAGATATGAAACTAATGAAACAATAAGATGAAACTAAGAATCTAAAATTTGAGCCAAAATTTGATGCGTGAACTGTAACTTGATGATGTGGCAGCCACGTATTGGTTGGGGTTTCTACAATTTTAATTTCACAATTTGGACTTTGGTGGAAATTGTTCAATGGAGGGAAATACAAACTAGTCTTTGGAGCTCCTTTTTCAATTCAAATTTCAAGACTTAAAAGTCTTTGACTAGACTTGTACTTCTCCTCAAAACATGGACCCTTGTTTTATGTAAAAAGTTGAGATGTGATGTAAAGTCTTTTTGGTGGTTTGGGGTCTTTCAAGATTCAAAAAATACTACACCTTGTCTTTCACCTTTTTAAGATCTAAGTTCACTTTAATATTAACAAGGTGATGAATATGGTGAAGAACCTCAAGAACACAACAACCACAACAAGAACAACCAACAACAATATTAACAATTCAAGCTCAAGTTTGGATCGACTCAAAGTGTTAGTGAGGAACAAAACCAACACTACAAACACACAAGACAAGTAAAAGACTCCTAGACCTAGACTTAAGAACAAATCTCGGCCAAGAACACAATTTTGGCCAAGACAACAACAATGGATAGATTGCAATTTTTCTGAAATTTTCAGCTTTTCAACAATTTTTTTTTCTAACAAGCAAGCCCAAGATTGATCTTGTAGGAACAAGATCAAGCCATGCTCTGATACCAAATGATATGGGAAAAACAACGGAAGGCTCAAAAACTACTCAAAATAGTCAAAAAATCAACTAGAGCCCGAGGACCCCGTTGAGAGCAACTTTCGGCCAACAATAACAACACAAGGATTACAAGATACAAGGTGTATTTTAATACCTAAACAACAGCAATGACACAAGATGAAACAAGACACCATTTCAACACAAACACAAGGGAAATTGTATAGAAAATAAAGATAGATAGTGAGACCAAGATTATTACAAGATTAAGAACCAAGTGTGTTTCAACACTAACCCCTAATGAGTGTAATAATCAAAACCACACTCTTTTGGTGACCACCAAGGGAATGAACTCACCTCAAGATCTACCGTTTCCAAGCAAAGATCAATATTGGCTTTTCCAAGTCCTATGCTAAGGATGACTTTTTCAAGCCCTACAACTAAGGGTGTTACACTCTCAAAAGAGAGAAAATATGTCTTTCAATTCTTCATCATTCAAAATCTAGTAAAAATAAGACTGAGGGGGCCTATTTATAATATATTACAAATGAAGATAAAAAGACCACTTTGCCCTTAATGAGAGAGGCGGCCATGGTGTGTAAATACACCATGTGTAATATCCAAAATGCCCTTAATTAAGGTCCAAAACCGTGAGTCCTCAATCTTAAATGCTCCAAGCAATCTTCCACATGCGAGATTGCTTTAAGTTATGCTCAAAACGGGTCCTCCATGCATGTTCTTGTATTCTCGAGGTGATCAAGTCTTGAGCCTCTATGTGTTGGCCTCCAAAGATGTCATCCAAAAATAAGATGGCCATTTGTCCCGTATCACAAACTAATATAAAAAGAGGAAAAGACAAAAATATCCCAAGGTAAGGCTTCTAGAACGAAGCCGGACCATATAAGTAATCATAACAATGCGGAAAGAACTTATCCAAAGTATCAATCATGTCCAAAACCATTTGTCAATAGTGTAAGAACTACTAATACAATCCAAGAGTCAAATATATCGAAAAAATAACCACAAGGGAGTAATAACTGTCTCCGAATACTAATAAAGTCATGACTACTATAGAAAGATAAAGGTGAACTTCGGACGCATGAATGTCCAACCGCTACCTTGGAAGCTCCAACAATTGCCTGAGTCAAGCAAGTTGATGCACACTCGAGCTAGGACCTACACCGAAAGGGCACAGTAGGCATGAGTACGGTCCGCATGTACTCAGTAGGTATTGGCCGACCAAGCAAAGTAGTAAATAAAGCATACAAAATAACAATAAGAGCACGTCACCTGCAATCAGAAAATGTCCCACAACTGTAGCCCACATCGCTTGCACTAACAGTTCTAATATATCTTACATATATTACAACATCACACCAAGATAGAACAAAAGTAAGTATTATATCACATATAAGAAGAACAAGGGGAAACATGTATCTACAAGATCATCAAATACAAGTAAAAGGAGATACGATAAGTACATAGATGATAAGTCAATATGACAATACAACACAACATAACACAATAAAGTAAGTTTAATGTATATGATGATGATAATGATGATGATGAGGCACGAGGCCATTGCACAACCTCCGGGATCATCGCAAAATCTCCGTATACACCTATGGAGCTAAAGCTTCCCAACGTAGGACCCATAGGGGCTTCCTCCACCCTTATTCAATCCACATATCTCATATCTCTTTTCCGGCACATTCCTCAAAAAGGGTTTTATAAGGTTTTACAATATCTCCACCCTGGCATGTCCCTTGGGGAGGATTTTAAAAGGTGTTGCTAGTGTTTCTCAGATGTTGCCATGGTGGTACTAATATTTCATGAGTATGATATGAGGATGTAATGCTCATAACCAACCACAGTGATATATATTTCCACAACCATGTGAGCCAATATCCACTCATTATTTCATTTTCATCCACAAATTTTCACATGTCTCATATGCCAAATAAAGTATGAATATAATCATAATACACCAATGGTACCATATTAAGCATCTTAACAATACAATACAATTATTTACATGTATTAAAGGCTATTAATATCACATAGGACCCCACACGGTCACACATATCACAAAATAACTCAATTTCGACAATTACATCACATATAGGCCCCTACACGGGCACAACACATAGATATATATTTTTCATGATTAGTTCCCATCCTTAACATGCATTTTGTACCATCATTTACTATCCAACCTAGTTTGAAAGAGTTAAGCCATAACCTACTTCGAAAGCCAAAATTGGTCCGCTACACTTGAACCCGCGATCTTACTTTTCACGAATTATTTCAAACTTCACTAAAAACATCAAATATGAAATCTATGCTTCAAAATAAAATCAACGACACCCATATTGACTACTTTTGATTCGGGGTCAAAATGGACCCCCAAAATGGGTTTTTGAAAAAAAAGGGCAAAATCAAAACTTTATTTCAAAAACACGTTCTCCATATTTTTTGAAACCTACAGCTGAAAACTCAAGTTAAATTGAGTAAAAAATGGGGATAGAAGAAAAACCATTTTTGAGCTTTACCGGGTAAAATCTTTGAAATCCGAGTTAAAATCAAGAATAAGAGTTGTTTTGAAGGTTAAATTGTTGAAAAACTAGTAATTATAAGATAAAAATATTATTCAAGTGAAAAAGAGTGAAATTTGGGTTTAAAATCATGCCCTAAGATTTTTGGAGTTTTGAGAAATTAATCAAGAAATTACTAAGACATGAGTGAATTCTTACCTTAAATCCGTAGTAAAACCAAGAAATAGATGTTAATCTAGCTTTCCAAGCTCCCGTAAACTTTACTTTTAAGCTCCCACACTATTTTAGGGTTTAACTCCCAAGAGCAAAGATGACAAAGTGCAAAATGGGTCAAAAATAGGTGGAAAAAGCTGTTATATCGCAGTTTTACTGCAATATTAACTGTTTTTTTTTAATTTAAGTCGAAACGAATTTCGATGGGGTGTCCGAGATTCATTCAGAGTCCGATATACACAAACGAACTATGCAGACATACTAAATTCAACATTCAGAATGCGATGGAGATATCAGATTTTAAAAAAAACATCATTTTCATAAAATTGACCCCCGAAACTCGAAATCACAATTTTCCAAACTGAGGGTTGAAATGAGATTTAAAAGCCGTAAAGTTATATCAAATGTGCTAACACCCTAAAATTGAATTTCAAATCTACTGGCGAAGTCGTATTTTCCATTTGATGTCGTTTCGACCAAATATGGGTCCTACACCAATATTTCTATTTTTTAAACTTTTCGATCAATAGGTCGAAATGAGCTCGGGTGCATCGGGACCTAAACCAAAGGTCTACCTAGCCTAAAATCGATATTCTGGAGCTGCCGGCACAGTCCATTCGGCCATCCATTACACGGATCAAAAAATATCCACATAAGTCTAAAATAAGGCTCTTAAAGCCATAAAAAACCACAATATTTCATAAATGATATCAAAATGCATTGAAAATCATGCCAATCACTCCAAAACCCCAGAAATATCATAATGCAACTATGGAGAGGGTTAAAATAGTCAAATTACATTCACTTATTTCATCAAATTTTTAGGTCGTTATATCATCCACCACTAAAAATCTTGTTCGTCCTCGAACTAAGGCAAAGAAATACCTGAATCAATGAAGAGTTGAGGATAAGAACTACATATCAGACTCGACCTCCCAAGTAGCTTCATCTACAGGTCGATGTCGCCATTGGACCTTAACTATAAGGATCACTCTAGAGCGCAACCGCATAATATCTTTAGCCAAAATTGAAACCGGCTCCTCAACAAAGGACAACCACTCATCTAACTGAATCGACTCCCAATGAATGACATGAGACTCATCAGGAATATAGCGATGAAGCATAGAAACATAAAAAACTGGATGAACAGCTGATAGATCAGGGGGCAAAGACAACTCATAAGCTACATCACCAACAGTTCGAAGAATCTCAAATGGACCAATATACCTGGGGCTAAGCTTGCCCTTCTTCCCAAACCTCATCACACCCTTCAAGGGTGAAACTCGAAGGAAAACACGATCACCAACACCAAATCTCAAGGTACTAAGTCTATGATCAACATAACACTTCTACCTACTCAGAGCCGCTCTAAGTCTATCCTTAATGACCCAGACCTATCCAAAGACTCACGAAGCAAGTCCGTACCTCGAGGCCTCACTTCTAAAACATCGAACCAACCTACTGGTGAGCGATAGTGCCTACCATACAACACCTCAAAAGAAGCCATATCAACGCTGGAATGGTTGCTATTACAATATGCAAACTCTGCTAAAGCTAAATATTACTTCCACTGGCCACTAAAATCTATCGCGCACGCGCGAAACATATCCTCCAAAACATGGATAGTCCGCCCTAATTGGCCATCAGTCTGGGGGTGAAATGCTATGCGAAGATCAATCTGAGTATCCAACTTATTGAGAAAAGTCTTCCAAAAGTAAGACGTGAACACAAAACCTCGATCTAAAAGAATGGACACCAATGCACCATGCAGATGCATAATCTCATGAATAAAGATATGGGCTAACCTCTCAGCATTGAATGAGACCTGAACCAAAATAAAATGAGCTGACTTGGTCAATTGATCCACGATGAACCAAACACTATCAGAAATTTAAAATGTACGAGGCAACCCAGTCACGAAGTCTATAGTGATCCATTCCCACTTCCACTTAGGAATGGGTAGCCTCTGAACCAAACCACCAGGTCTCATATGCTCGGCCTTCACCTGCTGACAATATAGGCAACGAGCCATAAAATTTGCTATATCTCACCTTATACCACCCTACCAGTAGGGCTGTCTCAAATCATGATACATCTTAGTCACACCTGGATAGATAGAATATCTAGAACAATGGGTATCCTCCAAGATAAACCTAATCCAATCACCACTCTCGGCACACAAAATCAGCCCCCAATCCTCAAAGATCTATCTGAATTAAGTGAGGCTTCCTTAGCCTCCCCACTCAACATCTTATCGTGATTAACCTCAATCCAACATTATCAAACTGATGAGCTCGAATCTGCTTCATTAAAGAAGATCTAACCTCCACAAATGACAAAACATGCCCAGGTGTCGAAATATCAAGTATAACCATCCGGTGAGCTAAAGAATAAACCTCTAAGGCTAAAGTCCTCTATTGGGTCAAAAAATACGTGAAGCTACCCATGCTAGTCGACTTTTGGCTCAAGACATCCACAACCACATTAGCCTTACCCGGATGGTAGAGAATAGTGAAGTCATAATCCTTAAGCAACTCAAGCTAACGATGCTGCCTCATATGAAGATCTCGCTGGGTAAAGAAGTACTGAAGGCTACGATAATCTGAGAAGATCTCACATCAGACTCCATACAAGTAGTTCCTCTACAACTTCTAAGCAAACACAACTGGACACCACTCCAAATTATAGGTAGGATAATTACTCTCATGAGGCTTTAATTGACAAGATGCATACGTAATTACCTTACCCTCCTGCATCAACACAACACCTAACCCAACACCTGAAGAATCACACAAGACAGTAAAGCCCACGCCCTCTTAGGTAAAGCTAATATAGGAAATAAAGTCAGCAAATTCTCGAGCTTCAGGAAACTCGCCTCACAAGCATCGGACCAGTGAAAGGAAATCTTCTTTTGGGTTAACTTGGTCAATGGAGCTGCAGTGGATGAAAAATCCTTAACAAAACGTCGATAATACCCGGACAAACCAATAAAACTCTGAATCTCAGTGCGCGAAGTAGGTCTAGCCAGTCACAAACTGCTGCAACCTTAGATAGATCAACCATAATACCTTTCTTAGCCACCACTTGACCCAAGAAAGAAACAGACTCCAACCAAAACTCGCGCTTAGAGAACTTATCATACAAATTCTTATCCTCAATCCCTGAAGCACAATTTGCAAATGCTCCTCATGCTCAACTTTACTCTTGGAATAAACCAAGATATCATCTATAAATACAATAATAAATAAGTCAAGATACAGTCAAAACACTCGGTTCATTGGTCAATCGAAAGATTTGATGAAGAACTCAAAATGACCATATCGAGTTTGAAAAGTAGTTTTTGGATTATCCAAAGCTCTAATCCTCAATTGGTTATAACCAGACCTCAAATCAATCTTCGAAAACACCGCAGCACCCTAAAGTTGATCAAATAAATCATCAATACGATGAAGAGGATACTTATTCTTAATCTTCACCTTATTCAACTGCTGATAATCAATACACATCCGCATAGACCCATCTTTTTTCCTCACAAACAAGACAGGCGCACCCCAAGGTGAAATACTAGGTCGGATAAATCCCTTATCCTACAATTTCTGCAACTAATCCTTTAGTTTTTTCAACTCTTCTAGGGCCATCCTATATGGAGAAATAGAAATAGGCTTGGTGCCCGGCTCAACATCAATGGCAAAATCAATATCTCAATCTAGAGGCATACCAGGCAACCCCGTAGGAAATACGTTCATAAACTCACAGACAATACGGACAAAATCTAAGAAAAAAAGCAAAACAACACTGGTGTCATGAATATGAGCCAAGTAAGATAAACACTCCCTCTCAACCAATTTATAAGCCTGAACATAAGAGATGACCCTCTTAGGATCCAAATAAAGTATACCCTCTTAAGCTATCCTTGGTACACCCGATGAAGCTAAAGTTACAGTCTTGGCATAACAATTTAGGATGGCATAAGAAGGATCCAACCAATCTATACCTAAAATAACATCAAAATCGACCATGTCTAATACACGCAAGTTTACCAAAGTCTCACGCCCGACAAAAGTCACAACACAAGATCGGTGCACCTGATCCACCACTAAAAAATCACCTATCGGGGTAGATAGACAAATAGGCATGACAAGAGGCTCACTAGCAGAATTGAAACCCGAAGTAAAATAATAGACACATAGGAGAAAGTCCATCTGGGATCAAATAATATAGATACAGGGATGAAATAAATGGGGACAATACCAGTATTCACAGCATCAGAAGCCTCTGCCTCAGGTTTGGCTGGTATAGCATAACATTGACCACGACCACCAGCTACCTGGGTAGCCCTATGTCCACCAACTACCTGAGTGGCCCCACGACCACCCCTACGAGCTCTACTACCTCTACCCTCGCACCTCTGGTAGCACCCCTACCCCTCACAAATGAAATAGGGGTAGCTCAAATCACCCAATGGGGACAATCCCTGGCCATATGGCCAATCTCATCACATAAATAACAACCTCTATGACCAGTCTCAATAGAAGAAGGTACAACTAAACCCGAATGACCACCCTGAACTACTGGACTAGAAAGTCCACCACCTGAACTCTATAAAGTCACCTGCATTGGCCCACCATGATATCCATGAGAACCTCTGAAATCTTTGCCTCAAGAGGTCCGACTCCTAAACTTACCAAAATGGCGCACCCTCTTGGCACCTCCCTGAGATGCACTAATAATACCCTCTGTTATCTTACTGTGATCTATAATATTCTAAAGAGGAGCTCCAAGCATAATCATCTGAGATGTATCCAACTAAAGAGAAATATCCAAACCCTTCATGAACTTTCAAACCTTTCTAGACTCTATGTAAATGCTATCATAGAAATATCTGGACAGGGCATGGAAGCATGCCTTTTACTAAAAAACTGTCATGGAGCCCTGCTCCAAATGATCAAACTCGTCTGACATACGATCTCTCAAACTGAAAGGCACAAATCTCTCCAAAAAGGCATCAACAAATTGATCCCATGATAACTCAGGAGCATCAACAAGCCTACAACCGACAAAGAATATCCACTAATTTCTCACAGCATCTCTCAACTAGTAGTATAAGCCACACCATCCACACAAAAAGAGTGGAACACAACTCAGAACACAAGGTATGAAAGAACTTCGCACGATAAAGAATAAAATAAGGGAAGTTTCCTAAAGACGTCCTATAGCCTCTTGAAGATAGATATGGATATCTATGTACCAATCTGCGTGACTCTATTAGACATCTCATTCTTGCACTATAGAGACCAATGAAACCTGGCTGCTCTAATACCAATTTTTCATGACCAAAAAATAAGGGTCATGATGGCAATTGTCGCGGAGTACCTTGACAAGTAAGCCTATCACTCAAACTGATACAAAGAGTGGAAAAGACAGAAATGTCCCAAGGTAAGGCTTCTAGAATGAATCTGAAACATATAAGTAATTCTAACAATGCAGAAAGAACTTATCGAAAATACCAATCATGCCCAACACTAGGTGTCAATAGTGTATGAACTACTAATACAATCTAAGAGTCAAATACATTGAAAAAATAACCACAAAGGAATAATAACTATCTCCGAATACTAATAAGGACATAACTACTATAAGAAGATAGAGGTGAACTTCAGAAGCATGAATGTCCAACTGCTACCTTGGAAGCTCCAACAATCGCACAAGTCAAGCAAGTTGAGGCACACTCGAGCTAGAACTTGCACCAAAAGGGCACATTAGGCATGAGTACAATCCACTTGTACTCAATAGGTATCATAGGTTTACCAAGCAAAGTAGTAAATAAATCATACAAAATACATAATAAGGACATGTCACCTGCAATCATAAAATCTCCTACAATGGTAGCCCACACCACTAGCACTAACAATTCTAATATATATCACATATATTGCAACATCAGACCAAGATAGAACAAAAATATGTATTATATCACATATAAGAAGAGTTAATTCTTACCTTAAATCCGTAATAGAACCAAGAAATAGATGTTAATCTAGCTTTCCAAGCTCTCACATACTTTACTTTTAAGCTCCCACACTATTTTAGGGTTTAAATTCCAAGAGTCAAGATGAATAAGTGCAAAATGAGCCAAAAATAGGTGGAAAAAGCTAATATATTACAGTTTTTCTGCAATATTAATTGCTGTTTTTTTTTTCCACTTAAGTCGAAACGGATTTTGACAAGGTACTCGAGATTCTTTCAGAGTCCGATATACACAAATGAACTATGAAATCATACTAAATTTGACGTTTTAAATGCGATGACAATATCAGATTTTAAAAAAATATAGTTTTCACAAAATTGACTCCCAAAACTTGAAATCATAATTTTCCAAACCGAGGATCAAAATGAGATTTAAAAGTCGTAAAGTCATATCAAACATGATAACACCCTAAAATTGATATTTTGGATCAAATGGCAAAGTCATATTTTTCATCCAATGTCGTTTCGACCTAATGTGGGTCCCACACCAATATTTCTATTTTTTTAACTTTTTGATCAATAGGTTGAAATGAGCCCTGGTGAATCAGTATCCAAACCAAAGGTATACCTAGCCTAAAATCAATATTTCAGAGATGCTGGCGTAGTTCGTTCTGGCATCCATCGTACGTATCAAAAGATATCCTTATAAGTCTAAAATAAGGCTCTTGAAGCCATTAAAAACTATAATATTGCATAAATGTTACCAAAATACATAAAAGATTATGCCAATCACTTTCACACCCTAGAAATACTATAATGCAACTACAGAGAAGGGTAAAATAATCAAATCACACAAAATCACAAATTTTACATATTTCATCAAATTTTTAGATCGTTACATTATCCCTCTTCGTGATTGTGTTATGGTATTCCTGGGGTGTAGGAATGATTGTCAGGGTTTTTGATGCACTTTGATTCCATTTATGTGATTTTGTGGTTTTGGCGGCTTTAAAAGCCTTATAATTTATTTAGTTGATATCTTTTGATCCGTGTGATGGATGACCGAATGAAATACGCCAACAGATCCATAACTTCAATTTTAGAGTGGTAACATAGTTGGTGTGGTTTCATGGCTTAGAAAGCTCATTTTGACCTTTGGTTTAAAAATTTGTGATTTTGAGTTTTGGGGGTTAACTTTGTGAAAATGACATTTTTTGAATATATTATATTGCCATTGAGTTTAAAGCATCAAATAAGATTGGGTATCATAGTTTGTTTACATTCACCGAATTTTGAATGAATTTTGAGGAGCCTACGGAGACTTGAAAAATTACCAAGTTCCCAGTTGGTGCACCCCTTCTCTAGTGCACCCACAATTGCGAGCCTAGGGCCGCGATCGCGATTGAGCCAGTAGGGGAACTATCGTGATCAAAACCCTTATACGCTATCTCAATAGGCAAGGTACCACGTTTATAATCCTGGTCCACGATTGCGAGTACTAGGTATAAATATAACTGTGTTTTCATTATTTTAACCTTTTTTGAGACTTGAAGCTTAGGATTTCACAGTTTTTGAGCCATTTATTTACTTCTAAACTTGGATAAACTCCAATTCACTTATTTCAATTCATTTCTTTAACCTTTATGGTTAAATTATTATTTTAATTAGAATTTGAAAGTGAATTGGAAATTTTGGCCTTGAAGGCCCAAAAGTGTATTTCTTTGAATTAATCCCCAAATTCAACACCTTTTTACTTGAATAACGTTTCTAACCCTATAATTACTTTTTTTTTTTTTAATTTCATCGTCAAAAGCAACTTTGATTCTTGTTTTTAAAATAGATTTCAAAGATTTTTCCGGTAAAGTTTGAAATTAATTTATCTTTGATTTGAATCTTGTTTTTGACTCATTTTGCTTGATTTTCGGTTGTAGACTCCTAGAAATATGGGAAACATATCTTTAAAATAAAATTATAATTTTGCCCTTCTTTTTTGAAATCCATTTCAGGGGTTTATTTTAATTTTGACTAGAAACAAGACAATATGGATATTGTTGACTTCTTTTTGATGCGTAGTTTCTATATTTTGATGTGTTAGTTGATTTTGAGACTATTTGTGAGGCGTAAGACTTTGGGATTGGAGGTTTTATTCTGGTTTTCGGCCTTCGAGGTAGGTTATGGATTAACTCTTTCAGACTGAGTTAGGTAGTTAAATTTTATACAAAAGCATGTTAAGTGTATGGGAGCTAATCATGAAAAATGGCTATCTTATTGTGTTGTGTCTATGTGGGGGCCTATATATGAACATTGGTGGATTTGATATATACGTTCTATGTGATCGTGTGGGTCCTATATGATGTTGATAGCCTGTATACATGAGAATAATTGTATTTTCTTTAATGAAAAACATATTATGGTACCAAGTTTGTGTTGTGATGTATTCATACTTTATTGGTATATGTATCATGTTGGAATTCATGAATAGTTGAAAATAATGAGTGGATATTTGGCTTACATGATGGTATATTGATTGGTTGTTGAAATACTCACCGTGGTTGATTGTGAGCATTGCATCCTCATACTCATTCATAAAATAATGGTACCATCGTGGAAATATTGCGAAACACTGACAACACCTTTTTATGATAGAAAATATGACATCTTATAAAACCCTCCCTGAGGGATGTGCCAGGGAAAAATATTTATATATGGACTTATGAACCTCCCATGGGTCCTATGTTGGGAAGCTTTTGTCTGTAGGTGTATACAAAGATCATGCAATAATCTCAGAGGCTGTGAGATAGCCTTGAGGTTGTGTGTCAACCTCGTGCATTACATCATCATCATCATCATTTTATTGTGTTTACCTTATTATTCTTGTGATATGATTGTATATTTCGTTTGACTTGTTACCTATCCATTGTTCTATCTTTCTTTATACTTGATGTTCTCGTATATGTTGCCCCCCTTTTCTTTACCTATATGTGGTATAAATGTATGTTTGTATTCTTTTTTGGTGCTTTGCTATATTATATGTGGATATTATAAAATTCTTAGTACAAGCTGTGTGGGCTACAGTTTTGGGATATTTTCTAATTACAGGTGATGTACCCTTAGTGTGTATTTTGTATGCTTTATTTTCTAATTTGCTCGATCGGCCTATGATACCTACTGAGTATAAGTGGATCATACTTATCCCTATTATGCTTTTCGGTGCAGATTTTGGTGCGGGTGCATCTCAGGTGGCTTGATTTTGGGTGCCCCCAGAGTTGTTCAAGATAGAGGTTGGACTTTCATGCGTTTGGGGTCCACTTCTATCTTTCTTTATTAGTTTATGTCTTTCCTAGAATTTAGAGACAAATATTGTTCCTATTGGATATTCTGATGTATTTAGATCATGGATTGCATTAGTAGTTCTTACACTATTGACACCAGATTTTGAGAGTTTGTATAATATTTTGGTTGTATATTCTATTTTCATACTATATTGGTATGGTTTGGCTCCGTTATAGAAGCCTTTCCTTATGGTTATTTCTATCTTTTTCCCCTTTTGTATTAGTTTGTGTTATTGACTTACATGTCAAGGTTCACTAGGATAAGTGCCATCATGACCCTTATTTTTAGGTTGTGACAAATTAGTATCAGAACAGCCTGATTCATTAGTCTCAATGGTTTAAGAACGAGATGTCTAATAGAGTTTTGCGGATCAGTACATAGATATTCATATTTATCTTCGAGATGCTATAGTATGTCTTTAGAAAATTTCCCTCATTTTGTTCCTTATCATGCAAATTTCTTTCATACATTGTGTACTAAGTTGTATTTCATCTTTTTTATACATATGGTGTTTACTAGGTCTCACGAGGTTAGAAATATAGAGCCTGATTCTGGAGAGATAGTCAATAAAGTAAGCCTCGAGTCATAAACAGGCTTGTGGATCAGCCCCATCTAGGAAAAGTGTTAGGGGACTCTCTCCTGACCCTCATATTGAGCATCTAGAGGGTGTAGGTTCAAAACCTATTTTTAGAGTTTGTCTACTCCAGTTTTAGAGGGGTCATTGGTGCATTTATTAACCCATTTAGAGGGTTCTCCTTTGGTTATGCCTGATGTTTCTCTAATTTTGAGTGTGGATCCTTCAATTACACCTTCTTCTTTTTGGGTACTCCTCAGACCTCAAGTGTTATTTCTCTATCAGTGTTAACATCTGAGTATGGTGTTTTGAGATCAGGGGTTCAACCTTCATTAATGTTACCTTTCTAAATGAGATCTCATCTCTCCAGATTCACATACGTTCTTCTGTTGCAAGAACTATAATGTCTTCTGAAGATCAGGAGAGGTTTGAGAGATTTACTCATTTGAGTTCTCCTAGATTCTGTGGTGCTATGAGAGAGGATGCCTATGAGTTCTTAATTGATTGTTGAGAGATGTTGTATAATTTGGGTTCGATTGAGTTGCATAAGGTTGCTTATACTACTTATCAGTAGAAAGATGCTGCTAGAGATTGGTGAAGGTCACTTGTTGGTTGTAGACCTCTTAATTATCTCGAGATGACATAGGATTAGTTTGTTGATGCCTTTTTAGAGAGGTTCATGCCTTACAGTCTAAGGGATCGGATGGGAGATGAGTTTTATCTCCTGGAGCAGGGCTTCATGATTATTGTAGAGTATAAGTCACAGTTCCATGCCTTGTCTAGATATTCTTATGCCAGTATTTCCATCGAGTCTGAGAAGATTTATATAGTCGTAAAGGTTTTGGATTTCTTTCTTCAGTCGGCTACATCTCAGATGGTTGTAGTTAGAGCATTTTTTAGAGTATAGTGGACCATGCTATGATGACTGAGGGTATTCTATGAGCATCTCAGGGAGGCACCAAAAAGGTATGCCATTTTGGTAAGCTTAGAGGTTAGGCTTCTCAAGAAAGAGATTGCTAAGGTCTTCATAGTTATCATAGAAGACCAGTACAGGCAACCTTGCAGTTTGGGCAGTGTGTATTTTATTCCATCTAATTAGGGTGGTCGTTCGATCCCATTGGTACCTTCTTTTGTTGTGTAGAGGTTGCTTTGTGTGTGATGAGATTGGCTATTTGGCCAAGAAATGTCCCTGTCGTGTGATTAGAGCTACTCTTATTCTAGTTGTGAGAGGTAAGGGTTCTAATAAAGGTAGTGGAGCCCGTGGTAATGATCATAGGTCCACTTAGCTAGTTGGTAGTCGTGGACAGTGCTATACTATACCAGCCAAACTAGAGACAGAGGCTTCTGATGCTGTGATCACAGGTATCATCCCTATTTGTTTAAGATCTGCATTTATGTTATTTGATCTCAGATTATCTTTCTCTTATATGTCTACATATTTTGCTTCAGGTTTTGATTCTGTTAATAAGCCTCTTGCCATGCCTATTCGTGTATCTATCCTAGTAGGAGATTATTTAGTGAATCAGGTGTATCAATCTTATATGGTGACTTTTTTTGGGTGTGAACTTAGGTAGAGATGCTTATGTTAGATATGGTTAATTTTGATGTTATATTGGGTATAAATTGATTTGCTCCTTATCATGTTATCCTAGATTGTTATGCTAAGACTATGACTTTTGCTTTGCCGGATGTGCTGAGGATGGCTTAGAAGGATGTTTTTCATTTAGGTCCTAAGAGGGTTATATCTTATGTTTAGCCTCATCGATTGATTGAGAGGGGATGTTTGTCTTACTTGGCTCATATTCCTGATACTAGTGTTGCTCCACCTCCTTCTTTGGATTCTGTTCGTGTTGTCCATGAGCTTATGGATATGTTTCCTACAAATTTGCTAGGTATGCCTCGAATCATTATATTATTTTTTCCATTGATGTTGAGTCAGGCACCAAACCCATTTCTATTCCTCTTGATACGATGGCCCCAGCTGAGTTGAAGGAATTGAAGAATCAAGATAAGGGATTTATCTGACCTAGTGTTTCACCATTGGGTGCACCTATCTTGTTTGTGAACAAGTAGGACGGATCTATGCAGTTATGTATTGATTATCAACAGTTAAATAAGGTGATGGTTAAGAATAAGTATCATCTTTCTCGTATTAGTGATTTATTCGATCACTTTTAGGGTGCTGTGGTGCTTTTAAAGATTGATTTAAGGTTTGGGTATCACCCGCTGAGGATTGAGCTTTGAGTATTCCGAAGACAAATTTTTGGACATGATATGGTCATTATGAGTTCTTGGTCATGTCCTTTTGGTTAACCAATGCCCCAGTCGCATTCACAGAGTTAATAAACTAGGTGATTTAACCATAACATGAAACCTTTGTTGTTGTTTTATAGATGATATTGTGGTTTATTTCAAGGGTGAGGCTGAGTATGAGGAGCATTTATGGATTATACTTTAGCAATTAGGGGATGAGAAGTTGTATGCCAGGTTCTCCAAGTGTGAGTTTTGGTTAGACTATGTTTCTTTATTAGGTCACGTGGTGACTATGGAGTGTATTATGGTTGATCCAGCCAAGATTGTAGTGGTTCATGATTGGGCTAGACCTACTTCACCCACCGAGATTTAGAGTTTTATTTACTTGGAAGGTTATTATCGGCATTTTGTTGAGGGTTTTTTATCTATCGCAACTCTAATGACCAAGTTGACTCAGAAGAAGGTTTCCTTTTAGTGGTCCGATGCTTATGAGGCGAGCTTCCAAAAGCTCAAGGATTTGTTGATTTCAACTCCTATTTTGACTTTGCCCAAGAAGGGCGTGGGTTTCACCATCTTTTGTAATATTTTAGGTGTTGGGTTAGATGCTGTGTTGATACAAGAGGCTAAGGTGATTGCATTTACTTTTCGTCAGTTAAATCCCTATGAGAAGAATTACCCTACCAATATTTGGAGTTATGTGCAGTGGTTTTTTCTTTAAAGTTGTGGAGGCACTTCTTGTATGGAGTTTATTATGAGATTTTCTTAGATCATCATAGCCTTTAGTATTTCTTCATATCTTTATAAAGAAAAGTGTCGTTGGCTTGAGTTACTTAAGATTATGACCTAACTATTCTCTATCATTCGGGCAATGCTAATATGGAGTCAGATGCCTTACGACAGAAGTCGACTAACATGGGTATCTTGTCCCATCTTTTGACCCAGGAGAGGCCTTTGGCCTTGGAGGTTTAGTCTTTAGCTAACTAGATAGTTAGGCTTGCAATTTCAACATACGAATGAGTTTTGGCATTTGTGGAGGCTAGGTCTTCTATGATGGAGCAGATTCAAGCTCATTAGTTTGATAATGTTGGGTTGAGATTGATTCGAGATAAGGTGTTGAGTGGTGAGGCTAAGAAACCTTCACTTGATTCGGATGGAGTTTAGAGAATTGGGGGCCGAGTTTGTGTACTGAGAGTGGGTGATTAGAATAGATTGATTTTAGTGAAGGTCCATTGTTCCAGGTATTCCATCCATTCGGGAGTGACTAAGATATATCATGACTTGAGACAACATTACTGGTGGGGTGGTATGAAAAAGGATGTAGCAGATTTTGTATCTTATTATTTGTGTTGCCAACAGGTGAAGGACAAGCATTTGAGACTTGGTGGACTGCTTTAGAGATTACCCATTCTCGAGGGGACATAGAAATGAGTCATTATAGACTTTGCGATTAGGTTGTCTCATAATTCCCATCGATCTGATAATGTTTGGGTCATCATGGATCGATTGACTAAGTTTATGCATTTCATTCCTGTGCAGGTCTCTTTCAGTGCTAAGAGGCTGTCCCATATCTATATTCATGAGATTGTGCGACTACATGGTGTTCTGGTGTCTATCATTTCAGATCGAGAGTTTCTGTTCACTTCTCACTTTTGGAAGACTTTTCAGGATGAGTTAGGTACTGAGGTTGACCTTAGCACAATATTTCACCCCTAGACTGACGGTCACTCAGAGTAGAGTATTCAGGTTTTAGAGGACATGCTTCACCCATGTGTGATGGATTTTGGTGGCCAGTGGGAGAAATATTTGGCTTTAGCGGAGTTTGCCTATAATAATAGTTACCATTCCAGTATCGATATGCTTCCTTTTGAGGCTTTGTATAGTAGGCATTGTCGCTCTTCAATGGGTTGGTTTGAAGTTTTTGAGGTTAGACCTTGAGGTATGAACTTGCTTCGTGAGTCCTTGGATAGAGTTTGGATCATCCAGGATAGGCTTCGTGTAGCTCAGAGTAGGTAGAAATGCTATGCGGATAATAGACTTTATACCTTGAGATTCGGTGTTGGTGATCGTGTTTTCCTTTAAGTCTCACCCATGTAGGGTGTGATGAGGTTTGGGAAGAGGTGCAAGCTTAGCCCTAGATATATTGGTCCATTTGAGATTCTTTGGACTGTTGGTAAAGTAGATTATGAGTTAGCTTTTCCACCAATGTTATCGGTTGTTCATCCAGTTTTTTATGTTTCCATGCTTCACTATTACCTTTCAGATGAGTCTCAGGTCATTCGTTGGGAGTCGGTTCAGTTAGATAAGAGATTGTCTTTTGTTGAGGAGCCGGTCTCCATTTTGCTAGGTATGTTAGAAGGTTGCGTTCTAGAGTTATCCCGTTGGTTAAGGACGAGTGGTGACATCGACCTGTAGATGAGGCTACTTAGGAGGTCGAGTATGATATGTATAGTTCTTATCCCCAGCTCTTTGTTGATTCAGGTATTTCTGTTGTCTTTAGTTCGAGGACGAACTAGATTTTTAGTGATAGATGATGTAACAACCTGAATTTTTATGAAATATGTGAAATATGTATTTTTATGTGATTTGACTATTTTATACCTTCCCATGGTTGTGTTTTGGTATTTTTGGGAGTGTGGGAATGATTGGCACAGTTCCCGATGCACTTTGATGCCATTTTTGTGATTTTGTGGTTTTTGGCAGCTTTAAGAGCCTTATAATTGATTTTAGTTGATATCTTTCAATCCATGCGACGGATAACAAAATAGACTGTGCCAGCAGTTCCAAAACATTGATTTTAGGGTGGTAATATGGATGTGGTTTCATGACTTTTAAATCTCATTTTAACCACCGATTTGAAAAATTGTAATTTTGGGGTTGGGGGGTCAACTTTGTGAAAATGATGTTTTATTAAAAAATTGACATCTCCTTTTAGTCTGCAACATCGAATTTTATAGGGTAGCATAGTTCGTTTGCATTCACGGGATTTAGGATGAATCCTGAGGGGCCCGTGGAGACTTGAAAAATTACCAAGTCCCTAGCTGCTGCACCCATTTTATGGTGCACCCACGATCATGATTGGGATATTACGGGAACTATCGCGATCGTAACCCTTGTCGACGATCGCGATACTTCTATCAGGAAGGTACCATGTCTCAATCCTTGTCCGTAATCACGAGTACTTGGTATATATATACCCGTGTTTTTGACTTTTCACCTATTTTGAGACTTGGAGCTTAGGGTTTCACAGGTTTTGATCCATTTGCTTCACTTCTAAGCTTGGGTATGCTCCATTACACTTCTTTCAATTTATTTCTTCAATCCTTATCATTAAATTATTATTTTAATTTAAATTTGAAAGTGAAAATTGGAGATTTTGGCTTTGAAGGCCCAAAATTGTATGTCTTCTAATTAAGCCCCAAATTCAACATCTTTTCACTTGAATAACATTCTTAAACCTATAAGTACTAGTTTTTATTCAATTTCACCTTCAAAGCAATTTTGATTCATGATTTTTAAATGGATTTCGAAGATTTTTCCTAGTAAAATATGAGGAACATGTTTTTGAAATAAAGTTACAATTTTGTTCTTCTTTTTCAAAAATCTATTTTGGGCGTCCGTTTTGACCCTGACTTGAAACAAGGCAGTATAGGTATTGTTGACTTCCTTTTGATACGTAGATTCTATATTTTGATGTTTTAGTTGATTATGGGATTGTTCGTGAGGCGTAAGGCTTTGATGTTAGAGGTTTTATAGGGATTTTTGGCCTTTGATGTAGGTTATGGCTTAACTCTTTCAGATTTGGCTGGGTAGTTAAATTGTATATGAAAATATGTTAAGGGTGTAGGGGCTGATATGTGATGTAATTGGTGGATTTGATATATTATGTGCTATTTATGACTGTGAGGGGTTCTATATAATGTTGATAGCCTGTATAAATGAGAATAATTGTGTTTTGTTTGATGAAAAGTACATTGTGGTAACAAATGTGTATTTTGATGTATTTATACTTTATTGGCATATGAATCAAGTTGAATTTCATGAATGTTTGGAAATAATGAGTGGATATTTGGCTTACGTGATGGTATATTGGTTAGTTGTGGAATTACTCATTATGGTTTTTTGTGAGCATTATATGCTCATACTCATTCATGAAACAATGGTACCATCGTGTAAATATTGAGAAACACCAACAACACCTTTTTAAGATAGGAAATGTGACATCTTATAAAACCCTTCTCGAGGGATGTATCAGGGAGGAGATATGGATACATGGATTGTATATGGGTTGATGAGTCCATAATGGGTCCTACGTTGGGAAGCTTTAGCTCTGTAGGTGTATATGGAGATCGTACGACGATATCAGAGGTTGTGCAATATCATCGAGGTTGTGAAATAACCTTGTGCATTACATCATCATTATTCTATTATGTTTACCTTACTATGCTTGTGATGTGATTGTATATTCTGTTTGACTTGTTACCTATCCGTTGTTCTATCTTCCCTTACTTGTAGTTGATGTTCTCGTACATGTTTTCCCCCTTTTGTTTATTTTTATGTGGTATAAATGTATGCTTGTATTCTTTTCTGGTGCTTTGCTATATTATATGTGGATATTATAGCACTCTTAGTTTAAGCAGTGCGGTCTACCGTTGTGGGGCATTTTTTGATTGCAGGTGACGTGCCCTTAGTGTGTATTTTGAATGCTTTATTTTCTACTTTCCTCGGTCTGCCTGTGATACCTATTGAGTACAAGTACACCGTATGCATTCCTACTGTGCCCTTTTAGATTCTGGTGTGGGTGCACTCACGTGACTTGATTTTGGGTTCCTTCAGAGTTGTTCAAGGTAGCCGTTAGACTTTCAAGCATCAGTGGTCCACTTCTATCTTTTTTGTATTAGTTTTTTCGTTTCCTAGTAGTTAGAGAAAAATATTATTCCTATTGGATGTACTGATGTATTTGACTCATGGATGGTATTAGTAGTTCTTACACTATTGACACCAGGTTTTGGGAGTTTGGTATAATAGTTTGATTGTATGTTCCGCTTTCATATTATATTTGTATGGTTCGGCTCCATTCCAAAAACCTTTTTTTAGGGTTATGATATGATTCAAACCAAGGCCTAGTCATGTTGGGGTCGAAGACCAACCCCAATACCCAACCATAACCGCCCTGCACCCTATGTCGGATAATTTTCAAATATATAATAAGATAAAATTATAATAGTTTAAATGCATTAAATAAAGTCTATGATCATAATCCAACAACCTCAACCAATTATCCGACCTGTGCCAATACCAATACCTGGGCCGAAACCAATACCAACACCGCCCATGCCCATTGTCGTCTAACAAAGCCTCTAACTAGAATCAACAACATCCGGTCAGGACATGTTGGAACTTTGTGGGGTTGCTTCGCATAGTAAGCGACGAGGTCCCTCAGAGTCAATCATAAGAAACCAAACAATAGAGTGAAGAAAAACTAATGACAGTGCAAACAGAGTAAAAGGCACAAGGATTTTTATATGGAAACCCAGGATGGGAAAGACCACGACTTGCCATCACAAGCACCAACGAAATCCACTATAATCAATTTTCTTATTACAGTCTAGATTTCAGGATAACTGTACGCTTCTTGCACTAGTAGCAACTCTACTACAAGCCCATCTTGGTAACTCTACCAATAACTCCCTCTATACTGATTAACTCTAATCAATTTTATACTTAGGAAACTCTACCTAAGCGACACTTTCAACAAGAAAATTGTATACTTATATCATGAGTAGTTCATTTACAAATCAACACTCAAGAACTCTCACTCACTCTTTAAGCATATTACAAATATGGGAACATGAGCAATGCTTGAGTTGTCTTAAAAATGGAGTTTTTGCTGCCTCTTTTTTCACTCTTTAGAATGTGCAAAAACCCACTTGTTGAAGAGGCATCTCTTTTTTTTTAAAGCTGGGTGATGATTTGGGCTTGAAAGATCATTGGACCCACTGTGCAAGTTAGTACAAAATAGCACCTGCAAGTTTGTTACACAAGATGACAAAATTGTGCAGAAGGTGCGTGCCAGGTGTATTGTACCTTGCACATCTAGGTACCTAGTCGCTCGTAGTTTTGGCTTCTCATTATCAAAGCTACATATAGAAATTTTCCTCCTTTTTGATGATGACAAACCAAACCATACAATTTGAGCATTAGTGCACATTCATCATATTTAATCAGAGTGATTACCACCTAAGGATGTATGTTCCCAAATCATCATGCTTCCTCTTTCATCATGAAACACAGGGACTTGGTCCCTAGTTGTCATCTTGCAGAAAAAACTTCCCCCTGTCATTATGCATCTTCAATTTGTACATTTGCATTTCTTAAGCATTTTCCCCCTGTCACTGTGCTACTATACTTCTGCACCAGGTCCTTACATATGAGGTCAGCATTTCCCCTTTTGGAATTATTGAAATGGATTAACAATAAACCAATAGTAAAGATGAGTATAGATTAGTTAACTCTTGGCAACTAGGGCAACATTAACATGAAGTATAACTTTGCAACTTAAAGAGAACAGATGTAATACACAAAGCAACGATTCATTCATAAATAGGATAAGTATCATAACAGTGCATAAATTAAATATTCTTAGGGAAAAAGCCACAGGAATCAAGAATTATTAACAAGAGAAGGACCAGGAAGAAGAGCTTGAAGGAGTAGGGTCAGATTTTTGTTGAGATGCCTTATCTCTTCATTTGACTTAAGGACCTCACCAGTTAAGATTTACACCTTCTTCTTCAGTTCAACATTCTCAGTTTTGAGCACTTTATTGTCACATGGGCTTTCTTTGGAGAGATGCTTAATTGTCTCCTGAAGCTTGCTAATTTCTTTATCCTTGGCAGCTAGATTGTCCTTTATTTCCTCTATTTCCTTGCTGAGCTCCTTTTGATAAATGCTACCTCGCTGACACATTTAGTCTTAACCAATGTCTTTATTCTAAGAATTTGAAGTACAGTCCCTTTGGTTCCATTTTCACTGACAATACCAAACTTGTCAAATACCTTGTTCAATTAATATCCATAAGGCATGCCATGCTTCCCATTCTTTCCAAGCACCACTTGGTGAGTGTGTTCTATCATTAATACAAGTAGACTAATGAATTCAAAGCTGCTGAGGCATTCCATAGAAAACAAATCAGTGGATGAGGCAATGCTTTCATTTTGTGATCTAGGCAGAATCACCTTGTTCACAAAGTCAAAGACCAATTGAAACTCACTATTGAACGATTTCCTATTCAGTACAACCACAGATTTCCTATTGATTTTGGATGATTTTCTAAGGATTCTATTGAAGGCAGCTGCTTAGTGACAGTTCCCACCCTATATATAGGAACTTCCAAAATCCTTCCCAATGTTTCCTCATTTAGTTTTATCTTCTTTCCTTAGACTTGTGCATTCAGATTCTTCCCATCTTTTGAGAAATCTAAAGCGAGATAGAATTCTCTGTCATTCTCATAAAAAATAGTCAGAACAAGTCCTTTCATGAGATTCATCCACCCTCGGTGTTTAACTAGCTCAAAAAGTTTAATGATACCAGGTTCTGCTAGCACGTTTGAATAAAAAATTCCCCCAGTTAAAACCTGTTGATATTTTACAAACCTATTTCTTACCTCCTTGGATACATACTTATTTTTATCCCCATTTCTTTTTCTGGTGTAAGTGATCACAAATTCTCTTTCAACTACTTTTCTCTTCTTGGGACTAGGTCCCTCAAGAGTCAGTTGCTTATCAGTAAAACTTCTAGACTATTCTCCAGATATTTTTGCAGTTTTATTTACATTGCTTTTCTTGTGATCAGCCATGCCCTTTCCTGGGATTTTTGACACCAAGATGAGATTTTTAGCAACCCAAGTTTCATCCATCACAATATCATAAGAATAGTTTTGAAGATTCAAGGGTGATTCTTCATTGACCGGTAGAGTAATGATAGAGTTAAGCTTTGGAAGAGTAAGAGAAGAAGGATGTTATTCAATAAGGTTTGGAAAGGAATTTTTCTCAATGCTAAGCTTATAACCCTTTGAACGATAAGAAATTTGGAGAGTTGCATCCATCAAGAAGGTATTTTTATTATAAGGGCTATTTGAAAATTGGATTTTCCCTTTTTGGTACAAGAAGGAGTGGGTGCAACAAGTTTTTAATGGAGCAAATAGTTACAAGGAAGGGTTTTCTGGGGGAACAAGATATCATCAATATCAAATTTTTGGGTGACTTTCCTTCCCTTTTTGGAATAGGACAACTTTGTTCTGATACAAGGATAGGAGGACTCGAGAGATGGGACGAGGTCTTTTCTCTACTTTGAGTAAATCTCCATCTTTGTGCTTGTTACATCGTTCCACCTTTAAAGCTACTCCATTGGGTTTATACCTTCACCTTCAAAGCTACTCCCATGGGTGTATACCTTCAAAGGTATGGTATTGAGTTAGGCCAGTATGTACCTAATTTACCAAGGATACCTACCTCCTAAACATAGTCAATTTTGTGAAGAGACACTGATTCACTTGATAGTATGTCAATTTTGTGAAGAGACACTGATTTGATTATCCTCAGCATTAGCTTATTAGAATCATTACACCGTATGATACCACTCTCATCTAAATTTTTGATGGATTTCACCATATTGTTATCACTCCTTTCTTTAATTTTAGAGGCTTTACTGTGACTAGGGATCAATAGCTCAATACACTTGTTACTTTTAGAGTTTTAGCTTTGTTTCACCATGGAACCTATCTTTGAAAATTAACCTTTTCAAGATATGATATCTCCAAATAAAATGTCTTGAGAGAGAGGTCAATCAGATCTTCTAGATTTAAAATTTGGGGTCTTATCAATAAACCATTTCTGACTACAATCCCCTATTTAATTCCTAGAGTCATGATCACTAGTTTAATTTGCGAACCCACTTGAGTTTGAGTTCCCAGTAGGAGGACAATGGTGTGATCAAATCCCCTTTGGACCATCTAGGTAGAGAGGTTCTTTTCATAATTTTCTGTGGCTTAAAACCTTTAAAATGTACATTCCCTTGCCAAATATACCTCGAACCATTCATTTTAGTTTTTATCCAGCTCTGATAGTTTTCCTTTAAGTCCCCATCTCTTTCACAGTGAGTGCACAATGGTTTATGGACTTTGTTTTTACATCTTCAATGACCTTGTTATGTGACCCAGAAGATTGAGCTTTGTAGTGATATCCAGGCTATAGACTCCCTGACTAGTGAAATCAGAGAGAATTTGAGAGGATGAAGTCCACTGAAGAGAATTTTTGAGTTCTTTCTTCAAATGAACCAGGTCCCTTTCTAACTCCTCATTATTATGAAGCATAGTCATGTGATGGTGTTGAAAATTCTTCAGCTTCTTTTGAAGATAAATATGAAACTATGAGACCTCTTTCTTCCCTTTACTATAAGAAACATCTACTTCTTTTAATTGACTTATCAACCTTAGATTGTTAAATTTTAGCCTATCACTCAGTTCTTCTATTTCAGATATCTGGTGAATTAAAGCAATAAATTCAAACTTCTGATTCTCTATCTTTTATTCTTGATAATTTTTCTCAGTACTCAGTTTACATGTAGTATCAATCAATGCATTTTCTAGCTTTTTTATCTTTCTATTAGAATAATTTTCAAGCTTCTTCTTAATGTCAGAGATAGATATCTCATTTTCTTCTTCATGTTCAATGTCTTCTATAAAGGCAAACATGGAATCAAAGGTTGCTTTTACATCTTCGACTGCAAGCATGGAAACATATGCAGACTTCTCAACTTCATCAGATTTACTAAAGGAATTACCCTAACCAACTAACGCTTGTTTAACTGCAAGATTAGCTGCAGCCCGTCTTCTTGATCTTACAGGGACCTGGTTCCTTTTCCTTTCTTTATCACCTCCAGTATTTTGATAATCCTAATGTTCCATTTTATGCATTGGACAATCCTTAATAAAGTGTTGAGGACTTCCACATTTGTGACAAACTTCCATAGTGACTCCTTTTCTACTACAGCTTCCACTTCTCTAGAACTGACCACTTTTTCTGTTGGCTTTAACAATTCTTTTTGTCAAGTAGGCAACATGAGTCATCTTCATTTGGAACTGATATTGAAACTTTTAAAGTCGGATATTTACCCCTTTTTGCCTCTATCTTCTCATGCCTTTTCTACTTTTTAAGTTCATGAGTTCTCAAATTCCCAATGAGTTAATCTATGGTGAGAGTTTTTAAGTTCCTAGCCTCAGTGATAGCATCCACTTTGCTTTCCTAGGATTTAGGAAGGACCCAAAGAATTTTCTTTACTTGTTTGTACAAAGGAATTACTTCACCTAAGTAGTACAACTCATTGGCTCTAGAGGTAAACCTGGTGTGTATCTCATGAACAGTTTCTCCTTCTTTCATTGTGAAAGTTTCATACTGAGTTGTCAACGTAGCAACTTTTGAATCCTTCACATCAGTGGTTCTTTCATGAGATGTCTTTAAACAATCCTAGATTTCCTTAGCTTTTTCACAAGCTGAAATCCTGTTGTATTTATCCGGTCCTATGCCACAGACAAGCAATTCCTTTGCTTTATAATTTTTTTCAATCTTTTTTCTATTTTCATCATTGTATTCTCTCCTGCTTTTGACAACCATCTTTGTAACCTTTCCTTATTTGACTTCTCTAATAGGCACATGAGGACCATCAAGAATAATGTCCATAAGCTCACTATCCTTAGCCATAATGAAGTCAAGCATTCTTGTTTTCCACCACCCATAGTACTGTCTAGTGAATCTTGGTGGTTTAGTTGTAGATTGCCCTTCTTCTAGGTTAGGTGGAGAAACCATTCTAACCAAGAACTCTAGGTGTGGAACTTTTAGAGTAACCAGTATCTGATACCAATTGTTGGAATCCTTTGGGGAAGCTCCACACAGTAAGGGACCAGGTCCCTCAGAAATAATCACAGGAAATCAAACAATGACAGTGCAAAACGAGTAAAAGGCATAAGGATTCGTACAAGGAAACCTAGGATGGGAAATACCATGGATTGCCCTCACAAGCACCAACGAAATCAACTATAATCAACCTCCTGATTATAGTCTAGATTTCATCCTAACTCTAGGCTCCTTGCGCTAGTAGCAACTTTACTATAAGCTCATCTTGGTAACTCTACCAAGGGCTTCCTCTACACTGATTAACTCTAATCCGCTTTGCACTTAGGTAACTCTACCTAAGAAACACTCTCAATAAGTAAACACTACTCTTATAACATGAGTAGTTCTTTTACAAATCAGCACTTAAGAACACTCACTCAGTCTTTAAGCATATTATAAAGACAGGAACATGAGCAATGCTTGAGTGGCCTTAAAAATGAAGTTTTTGTTGCCTCACTTTTCACTCTTTAGAATGTGCAAAAACCCACTTGTTGAAAAGAAGTCTCTTTCCTTTGATAGCTGGGTGATGATTAGGGCTAGAAAGATTACTGGACCAGCTGTTCATGTCAGTATAAAATTGCACAAAATAGCAACTGCAAGTTTGTTACACACGAAGACAAATCTATGCAGAAGGAGTGTGCCAACTGTACTATACCTTGCACGTCTAGGTACCAAGCCCTCATAGTTTAGCTGCTCATCATCAAAACTACATATAGCAGGACATGGTTCTAACCATAGCCAAAACTAAACCAAAGAAATAACAAAAATAAAATAATTGCATAGCATGAAATAGAGCCTTTAGGAGTATGAAAGCTCACCACTTCAATTTGACTCAAAGCTATCCCCGAATCCAAGACACTGAGATAGAGGAATGGTAGTATGGCTGATTCCTGCATCACGTGGGGTTACTGCGCCCAAAAATGGTTAACAGAGTGAAAGATAGCATGTACTCAGGGATAAAGATAAAATAGTGCCATCATTCAAAACCAAAGTAAATGACCATATGCAATCACATAGATACATATATACCATGCCGGGATAGGAAACCGAGTTTAGCATGCATTTACAATCTTAACCTGGGCTGTGTAGCTTTGCCGTCCTAAAACAACTGGCATGACCCAAACTAGGGCCTAGTCATGTCAAGTGCCTCAAGTCCAACCTGGAATGAAAACCACCCCAATACCCAACCATAACAGTCCTGTACCCGATGTCAAATAAATTTTGAACATATAATAAAATAGAAAAGTAATAAACCAAAGACAAAAATAAAAGTCTATAACCATAATCTAACAACCTCAATCAAATATCGAATAAATGTCAACCCTAATGCCAATACCAATACAAAGGTTGACACCAATATTGACACCGCCCATGCCCATAGTAGTCCCACAAATCCTCTAAAAAAACACCCAATTGGGACATGCCCCCGACCATAGCCAAAACCAAAGTCCAAGAAACCAAAACAATGTAAAGAAGTCCATAGCATGAAATGGAGTCTTTCGGAGTATAGAAGATCACAACTTCAGTCTGATCTAAGCTATCCCCGAATCTAAGTCACTAAGCAGGAGGAGTAGTAAGGCCGGTTCCTACATTGCATAGGGATACAATGGCCAAAGACGTTTAGCAGAATGAACACTAGCATGTACTGGAAAATAAGGATAAAATAATGCCATTATTTAAAACCAAAGTAAATAACCATATTCAATCACATGCATAAATACATATATACCATTCCATGAAAGGGAACCGGGTTTAGCATGCATTTAAAACCTTAACCTGAGTTGTGTAGCTTTACTGTCAAAATCCACCCACGGGCTATATGGGTCCAGTGCTACTCCGTGAATGAGCCCAAGTACGTATAGCCACATGAACCAGAGATATCATAGGGGCGGGGATTCCCTTGTACCCTTTGCCTTCCATGATACATATATACAAGTATTACTTAAGGGATTCCCGTGTATCCTACAAACATATGGTAACCATGGCCAATCCTCATGTCGGAAAACATTAGTTTCCAGTGTCCGTATATAGAACTCATACCTTTATGGTTAACTATCACAACCCGCTATCATTGGCCAATCAAAGTATTTACCACATAACCAAACCAACGATTCCAGGAGTTAATTATCAAGGCATTATGAAGTGGTATCGTCATACCAACTATAACTTGCAAGTTCCATGTACCCCACAAAGTTTCCAGTTAAAGCAAAGCAATGGCCACCAAGGTCTCTCCAATCTATTTAAAACCAACCAAACCAATTTAAGTTCTATTACCCTATTATGCAATGCAACGATTCTAAGAATAGTCAAACTATGTGACAAAATCATTCTCATTGGTATTTTAACAAACATGTTTAGGCATATAGTTTCCAAAACAAAAACTAAGTATCAATTGACCATTCCCATGTAACCACATTTTCAAACCATAAATATAACATGAATAACCATAAGAAAAGCATGGGAAAATACTATCCAACCATGAATAATCAAAATCCCTAACATATATTTTAAAACAAAATCAATACCACAACTATGAAAAGCATTCATTAAAACATTCTTTTAATTGAACTAACAATGAGGGTAGAGTAGCATGCCTTAGACACTAAGGAAGATAGAGAGAATCACTTTTGAAAGCCCCTAATAGAATGCCTTGAAGAAAACCTAGATTTTTCTTGAACCAAGAGCTTGAGAGAGATTTAAGAGTGTTTTAATAGGTATTGATTGAGAATAATAGGTTAATGTAGCCTCCAAAGGTGCTTTATGTCATGGGATAAAAAGGAGTTAAGAGGGGAAATTTCCAAAATACCCCCAACTTAAACTGTAATAATTTCTACAGGTGGGCATGATTGGACACCTCAACTCTAACCATATCATACGAGTGGTACTCTCCAATTGTATCCATGATAGAAAGTTGGACTCCACATTCTGTCCAACATACAACTTCTTTGCCTGACTCGTATCATCACCATACTACTAGGTCCCTTAAGTCGTACCCTAGGCTGAATATCTAAGGCTAGACACGGGACAATATATGATTGGATCCTATACTTCTCATCACATCAATATATGACTCATATGGAGTCTTCTCATACCTTGGACAGAACTTGGCCAACATCACACTGACCAACATACGACTAGGATCCCTAGATCTGTACCCATACCATATGACTAGTATGTGAGTCGTATGATCAATAGAAGGCTCAAACTCACAAAATTTGCAAGGGCTATAACCCAGGGTGTTTCAATTCTCCCCTACTTGTATTATTCGTCCTCGAATGATGGAATAAAGCAGTACAAGAATTATTTACACCTCAACATCTTTATTTTGACCTTTAACAAAGTTAGAAAACAAAGATATTATGATGAACACATACTTTCCGCATGAATTTTTCGAGCAAAAAATAGGAACAGATACTTGGACTTTATGTCCTCTTCAGCTTTCCATGTAGTCTTTTCAACCTTGTGGTTCCTCCATAAGACCTTTACCGAGGCCACATCCTTGGCCCGCAGATGATGAACCTACCGATCCAAGATCTCAATTGGGATCTCCTCATAAGATAAAGAATTTGAAATATCAATATCCTTGAAAGTCACAACTTGCGACGGATCACCCATTCACTTTCTCAATATAAAAACATGGAACACCGAGTGAATGGAGCTCAAACTAGAAGGCAACTCCAACTCATACGCATAAATACCAACCCTTATCAAAACCAAGTATCGACCAACATACCTAGAACTGAGCTTTCTCTTCTTACCAAACTGTATCACTCCCTTCATGGGAGACACCTTCAAAAACACTCTATCCCTAACCTCAAACTCTAACTCCCTATACCTCACATTCACATAGGACTTTTGGCGACTTTGGGAAGCCTTAAGTCTATTCCAAATCAACTTTACCTTCGACATAGCTTGTGAATTAAATCCAGGCCAAATATCTCCACCTTACCAACCTTGAACCAGCCAATAGGAGACCTACACATCCTGCCATATAAAACTTTAAACGGTGCCATCCCAATGCTAGAGTGGTAGCTATTATTGTAAGCAAACTCTATAAGAGGCAAATTCTCAACCCAACTACCACCGTAGTCAATCACATAAGCTTGAAGCATGTCCTCTAACATTTAAATAGTTCTCTCTGCTTATACATCCGTCTGCGGCTAAAAAGCAATACTAAGACTCACCATGGTCCCTAAACCTTTATGAAATAACTGCCAATAGTGAGATGAAAACTGCATACCATGGTTAGAGATGATAGAAACTGGTACCCCATGCAACTCTGCAATCTCTTAAAGATACAACCTTACATAATCCTCAGCAGAGAAGTTAGTCCCCATTGGTAAAAAATGAGCCAACTTTGTCATCCCAGCCACGATGACCCAAACCGAATCAAAATAATTTTGAGATAGAGGAATACTAGTAACAAAATCCATATTGATCACTTCCCATTTTCACAGGCAACTAAATTTCTTGATAAAATCCTTTGGGCCTCATGTGCTCAACATTTACTTGTTGAAACACCATGCATTTAGCTATAAGATTTTCCATATCCCACATCATATTATTCCACCAATGCATCTTCGTAAGGTCATGATACATCTATGTTGAACCAAGATGAACAACATAGTGCAATTCATGTGCCACACCCAAGATCCTCTCTCACAAACCATCAACATCGGGAAACATAACCCTTTTGGTACCATAAGGTACCATCACCACTAATCTTGAAGGCCATCACCTTTTGAATGCCTACATCACCCTTGATCCTCATCAAAACAGGATCTAATACTTGTTTCTCCTTGATTTCAGCACCAAAAGACGACTATGCCTCAATCTGTACAACTACACCACCATTCTCAGTGTCTAAGAGATGAACTCCAAGGTTAGCTAAATAGTGAATATACTTCACCAACTCCTTCTTCTCCTTATCCATATGAGCTAGAATCCCCATGGATAACCTGCTAAGAGCATCAACAACCAAATTATCTTTACCTGGATGGTAAGACTCATGTCATAGTTCTTGAGAAGCTCGAGCCATCTCCTTTACCTGAGCTTAAGCTCTTTCTAAGTAAAGACATACTGCAGGATCTTATGATTAGAAAAGTTATCCACATGTACTCCATACAAATAGTGGCACCAATTTTTCAATGCAAACATGGTAGATAATAATTCCAAATCATAAGTTGGATAATTCCTATCATGTACCTTTAACTGCCTAGAGAAATAAGCTATCACCTTACTATGTTACATCAAAATGCAACCAAGCCCCACACAGGATACACCAAAGTATACCACAAACCCATTTTTGCTTTCGACAATGTCAAAATTGAAGTTGAA
This sequence comes from Capsicum annuum, assembly GCF_002878395.1. Lineage (NCBI taxonomy): Eukaryota > Viridiplantae > Streptophyta > Magnoliopsida > Solanales > Solanaceae > Capsicum > Capsicum annuum. Next base: position 26,368,347 of record NC_061117.1, on the reverse strand, counting down.
GTTAGCTTATCCTTTAGCTTCACAAAACTTCCCTCATAAGCATCAGATTATAGGAACATTACCTTCTTTTAAGTTAACTTATTCAACGAGAAAACTATAGAAGAAAATTCTCTACGAACCTCCTATAGTAACTAGTTAAAACCAAGAAGCTTTGAATATCGATTAGAGTCGTGGGTCTAGGACAGTTCTTAACCACTCCAACATTCTGCAGTTCAACTATGATCCCTTCACTAAAAATAACTTGACCCAAAAAAGTGATAGCATTCAACAAAATTTCACATTTCAAAAACTTGGAATACAACAACTGCTATTTCAAGGTCTGCAATACCACACGAATGTGATTGGTATAATCCACCTCTCTTAGAGTACACCAAATATTATCTATGTACACAATAATGAATGAATCTAAAAATTGATGGAAGACCCTATTAATCAAATCCGTGAATGCCATTGGAGCATTAGTTAACCCAAAAGACATAACCAAAAACTCAAAATGCCTATACATAGTATCAAAGGCAGTCTTAGGGATATCCGCCTCCCTAATCTTTAACTGATGATACCTAGATCAAAGATCAGTCTTGGAGAAAAACTTAGCACCCTATAACGGATCAAACAAATTATCTATCCTTGGAAAGGGTACTTATTATTTACCATCACCTTATTCATTTATCTATAATCAATACAAATTCGAAGGGAATCATCATTCTTATACACGAATAACACCAGTGCACCCTATGGGGACATACTAGAACGAACGAAACCCTTATATAAATGATCCTTTAGATGCTTCTTTAGCTCCTTCAACTTAGTCAGAGCCATTCTACACGGAGGAATAAAAATTGGACGAGTGTCCAGAATATGATCAATCCCAAACTCAATCTCTCGATTGGGAGGGACACCAGAAAGGTCATCAGGAAAGAACTCACGAAATTTATTCATCTCCAAGACAGAATGTAAAGAAGGACCCTTAGAGTTTGAATCTTTAACTCGAACAGATAATAGAGACACCCCTTAGAGATTAATCTCTAAGCTTTAAGATATGATATAAACCTCACCTTAGGAGCTAGGGAACCACCCTTCCACTTAATACTGGCTTATTAGAGAACTTAAAGACAACCTTATGAGTTTGATGCTCTAGAGAAGCATAACACGAGTGCAATTATTCCATCCCTAATATGATATCAAAATCCACCATATCTAATTCAAACAGATCCACCACAGTTTTTGCACTACCAACAGATACCACACACCTCTTATAAACTCTTCTAACAATAACAGGGTCACCTACCAAGGTAGAAATAGAAAAATAGTCCAAAAGACACTCGGTACCAAAATCAAAATGCATAGCTATAAATGGGGTCACATAAGAGAGAGTGGACCCCAGATCAAGTAAATAGTACACATCTCGAGAAAAAAGTTTCAACAAACCAATCACAAAATTAGGTGAACTTTCTCATCCTAGATCTCATGTTAGGAACCAACTCCGAAGCATAACCCGACACCTGGTGAACTTTAAGTCATATTCCTTGATTGATATCTTACCTTTACTTTAGATTAGCAAACTCTTTTGCTTTTGCCTTCCTCAATTCTTGAGGAAAGAAGCAGTCCGTAAAAGTATTAGAAAAATCCTCCTAGAGAGATGACTCAACATTGTTACCCGTTGCCTGATCCCACTCTTCCTACCACTGGTATGCCACATCCTTCAGCTGGTAGGTGATAAAATCCATGCCCTCCATATTAGTGATATGCATAACATAAAAATTTTTCTCTATACCATCCAGAAAATCTTGAGGATCCTCCTCAACCTTAACACTAGTAAAGGTCAAAGGGTTCAACCTCATGAACTGGCCAACCCTTGTGGCCTTAGAAGAAGGAGTACCAGAAGTACCATACTCAGCCTGAGAAGCAAACAACTATGCCAACATATAGATTACCTTACAAAACTTAGCATTTATCGCATCAACCTAAGGATATCGAGATAAACTAGTGGGAATTAGTGGAACTCTAGGACAACCGAGAACTGGACCCTTGGACTGGGTCTAGATTGCATAAGTAGAATGGGTCCCATCAATATTGTCCATAGGTAGGAAAGAGGAGTTTCTATAAGCTTTAGATCTTTAAAGAGGAATGATCTAAAAAGTGAACAAATAGGAATTAGAGAAGAATTCAGGACCTTAGACTCCACCGCTTGAAAATAGAACACAAGAAAGAGAAACATTCCTAAATGTCTTGTAGCCTCTCCCTTATGAATGTAGTGCGCTACACACTCTTAAAAGAGACTCTACTCGATACTACTTTGTGGACTCCCAATTGACCAAGAACCTAGGGCTCTGATACCAATATGACACAACTTGCAATAGGGCCTAATCTTGTTGGGTGCCTCAAGTCCTACTCGGACTGAAGACCACCCCCAATATCCAACCATAATCACCCTCACCCTACATCGGATAAATTTTAAACATATAATAAGTAGCACAATAATAAACCAAAGATATAAATCAATGTCTATAACAATAATCTAACAAACTCAATAAAATATCCAACCAGTGCCAACCCTAATGCCAATACCAATACCAAGGCTTACACCAATACCGACACCGCCCATGCCCATCGTAGTCCTATAAAGCCTCTAACCGAAAATAAATAACACCTGGTCAGGATATGCCATCTACCATAGCCAAACTAAAGTCCAAGAAACAATAACAATATGAAGAAGTCGATAGCATAAAATGGACTTTTCCAGAGTATGGAAGCTCACCGCTTCAATCTGACTCTAAGCTGTCCTCGAATCTAAGTCACTGAGTAGAAAGAGTATTATGGACAATTCCTGCATCGCGTAGGGATACAATGCTAGAAGAGGGTTAGTGGAATTAACTCTAGCATGCACTCAGGAATAATGATAAAATAATGCCATTATTAAAAACCAAAGTAAATACGAATATGCAATCATATGCATATATACATATATACTATCCCGAAAAAAGGAATCGAGTTTAGCATGCATTTAAAACCTTTACCTGGGTTGTGTAGATTTACCATAATCCATACACGGGATATATGGGTCTAGTTTTACCCCATAAATAGCCCCCAGTGAGTGTAGCCAGACAAATTAGAGATATCATAAGGGTCGGGGATTCTCGTGTACCCTTTGCCCTCCATGATACATATATACAAGTATAACTTAGGGGGATTCCCATGCACTCCAAAAGCATATAGTCACCATGAGCAACCCTCATGTTGGTAAACATGTGTTTCCAGTGTCCTTCCATTGGACTCACAACTTCACGGTTAGCTATCACATTCGCTATTATTGCCCAATTAAAACATTTAGCATATAACCAAACTATTAATTCCAAGAGTCAATTATCAAGGCATTATAAAGTGGTATCGTCATACCAACTATAGCTTGCAAGTAATGTCATTAGCTAATATTTAGGGGATTCCCATGTACCCACAAGGTTTCCAATTAAAGCAAAGCCATGGCCACCAAGGCCTCTCCAATCCATTTACAACCAACCAAACTAATTTAAGTTCCATTACCCTATTATGCAATGGAAAGATTTCAAGAATAGTCAAACTATGTGAGAAAATCATTCTCATTGGCATTTTAACAAACATATTGAGGGCATATAGTTTCCAAAATAAAAATCAAGTATCAATTGACCATTCCCATGTAACCACATGTTCAAACCAAAAACATAATATGAAAACCCATAATAAAAGCATGGGTAAACTTTATCCTACCAAGAACAACTAAAACCCCCAATATATATTTCAAAACCAAATCAATACCAATATATTATCATGAAAACCATTCATTAAAACATTTTTTTGGATGAAATAACAATGAAGAAGGAGTAACATGCCTTAGTTACCAAGGAAGACGGAGAAAATCACTTTTGGAAGCCCATAATTGAATGCCTTGAAGAAACCCTAGCCTTTTCTTAAACCAAGATCTTGAGAGAGATATAAGAGTATTTTTAGAGTGTTTGGTTAAGAATAATATGTTAATGAAGCCTCCAAAGGTATTTTATGTCGTGGGGGTAAAAAGGATTTCAGAGGGGACATGTCAAGAATACCCCCAACTTAAACTGTGAAAATTTCTACAGGTAAGTATGATTGGACCCCTAACCTTGTAACCACATCATTCGAGTGGTACTTTGCAATCATATCCAAGACAAAAAGTTGGCTCCATATTTTGTCCAACATACGACTTCCTTTCCTAACTCGTATCATCACCATATTACTGTTGTCCTTAAGTTGTAACCTAGGTAGAACATCCAAGGCTAGACACTGGACAATATATGATTGGACCCTATACTTTTTGTCATATAAACATACATCTTGTATGGTGTTTTTTATCACCTTGGATAGAACTTGACAAATATTACACTGACCAATATATGGCTAGGGTCTTTATACTCGTACACACATCATATAACTAGTATGGTGAGTCGTATAATTAATAGAAAGATAAAACTCACAAAATTAGCAAGGGCCAATACCCAGGGTGTTTCAACCACCCACGAGATATATGGGTTCAGCTTCCCCTACTAAAAAGGCGTACGTGTTAGCTGCACGAACGGAGAATAGAACCTGAGATAACTAGTACATCTCTTAAAATATAAAGTGTAACATTATGCACATGATCATCAAGACAAAACCTCACATCGACAAGCATGAGTTTCTAGTATTGCTCCCCTCGGGACCTCCACCTTCCATGGCTTTGCTACACACTCCTATTTAAGCCTATTGGTATCGTCATACCAAAATTACAGCTTGCTAGTCTATCCTTTTAAGCCAAACCAAAACCCTTAAACCAAGTTGACTCTAAAGTTTCCAATTAAACCAAAACCATGAACACCAAGACCTTTCAAAACCTTTTAAAGCCAACCAAACCAATTTAAGTTCCATTACCTTTTATACAATGCAAAGTTTTCAAGAATCATCAAACTATGTGATAAAATCATTCTCATTGGAATTTTAACAAACAAGTTGAGGGTACGAATGTTTTAAAACCATAACCAAGTAATTTGGAGGAATCCAAAGTACACCTAAATTTATTTACCATTAACATGTATTACACAATGTCAAAACCATATTAAAAGCATGAAAGAAACATCACCAAACCATTAGAAACATTGTTCAACCATGAACATCTAAATCCCCCAATCATTATTTCAAACCATAATAATATTATGAAAATCATACATTAAAACACATGCTTTTTGTAAAAAAACAATTAGGCAGGAGTAACATGCCTTAGATACCAAAGAAGATGAGGAGAATCACTCTTGAAAGCCATTAATTAATTGTCTTAAAGAAACCCTAGCCTTTTGATTAAATAGAGAGTTTGAGACAGACTTTAAGAGTGTTTGATTAGGAATAATAGGTTAATGAAGTCCCAAAAGGTGTGTTATGTTGTGGTATCCAAAGGAGTTAAAAGATAATAATGTTCAGAATACCCCCAAGTTAAAAGATAATAATGTTCAGAATACCCCCAACTTAAAACTGTAAAAATATAATAGTTGGGAGTAAGATTTAGCGTCGAGTGAATGCAGGAAAGGTGGTTTCTCCATTAGTGAGGCAGAGTCATTAGTAGTAGTCTCTGTATTCCAGAACTACATAGCCAGCATAGGATATGGAGGGTCACCCATCAATTTATGCTTGACTTTCTCTTAGGGGTCACCCGTTAGTTTAAGTTTGACACCCTGGTCTTCAGGGACATTAGCCTTGTAGATCAATATCGTCAGCCAGAGTTGGTACCTATGGCACGCTATAGATACCCTTCCAACTGGGGTTACATGTTGGACCTCGATTAGCTTAGATTGGAGCATGTCTGTTAGATGATACCTCATACAGTCTCAATATAATATTCAGCATATATTCAGTTCAGGTTTACTTGACCAAAGCATATAGATTTACAATAATTCAGTTATATAGATTATAGTCTTTTAGTTCACAAATTATTTTAGAAATATGCTTATTCTTGGTCTTGTATTCTCACATATTATAGTTTTCATGTGTTCATGTATAGTTATGTCATGTTGTTCAGTTAATCTTAATCTCATATACATAGTACCCTACAGTTTAAGTCTAGTTATTCAGATTAAGTACAATTTACTTTATCATGATCAATATTCATATATCCGCTACTCAACATATCGATGTTAGTCATCCCTTTACTTAAATTTCTGATGTTCGACAACATAGACATTCGTCATTCAGTTAATCAGATCTACTTAGCACATGTTATGTTGGTTTTGTATGTTTATTCTTTCATGCTCAATATATTCGTATATTCAAATCCTTAAGTTAAGTCAGTTTCCATCATATAGTTTTAAACCCAGTATTCATATATCCTCAGTACAACTTCTATAATATATTCAACCCCACAAGAGAATGGCTTATAATATTTATGTTTCTACTGCCTCCTAGGTTACAAAATCATTTTAGCTCATGACTTAAAATTCTCTATGATTTACAGTTTTCACATATAGTCATGTTTCAAATGTATATTTTAGCAAATAACTTATATACTCAGTTTTACAGCATGTTTGAAATGTTTCCATGATTTAGTACTTTCCAACGTACTGACCACATATATGAATTTATGACTACATCTTTCATAATATAGGTACTATATATGGCTCTTACATTAGGGTTAGACAGTTTGTAGCTTTTAGCTAGCAGGTGATAATTTCTCCTATTTTGAGAACTCCAGAAAATTGTAGACCATGTACTATTTTTCTAATTTTCTCTATGTATTGATTAGTGGTAGTTGGAGGCATGTCCCAGTTATCTAGTCAGTATAGTAGAGGCTTCATAAATGTCAGTCAATGTTAGTCATGTAATTTGAGTTTCTTTCTGTAGTTGTATCATGATGTAAATTCTATCAGTATTACCTTTAATCAGACTTCTTATAATTATGCTTCTACTCAATAAATTAGGTTTTGTTATACATGTTAAATTACTTGTTCAAGTATCATGCCGGTTAATGGGTTATCTTGGGATCACTTATGGTTCCAAGCATCGTGTTACGACTAGGGGGTAGTCATGGGTCATGAAAAACTTGGTATCAGAGCACAAGGTTCAAGTGTCCTAGGGTGTCTATAAAGCCATATCTAGTAGAGTCTTGTGGAATGGTACAAAGACGTCTGTACTTTTCTTTGAGAGGCTACAAGACATTTAAGAAATGTTTTACTTTTTTTATGTCTTAGATCATGCATTTAAAGAGTTCTCTAAGGAACTTATGCCGATTATTATGTTAATCCATTTGTACCATCACTGCCTTATTGTTGTGGCAATAGAAATAGTCAAGGTCAAATCCTTACCAATAAAGATTTCTCAGGTAGTCCCTATAGACAGTTATGGGATTAGACGCAGGCTCAAAAGTATCCCACTAGTGCCTTTATGTTTCAACATATGATTTATTTTATTCAGGTTCATGAAAAATTACATATTGAGCCGAAGTAAGATATGCTTTCACATCCCTTCCCAAAATCTCATTATAGCATATGACCTAGAGTTAGAAGCATGGACCTATAAATTTAGCAATAGTAAAGTGGGGATAGTGTTATCTGAATTTAGCAGATTATGTATTCATGGAGCTAGTTATATGAAGTGTGAATCAATTGGCTTGAAATAATATATGTAAGAATTTATGTTTATTAATTTGAAATTAAGTATGATGATGTATGTAAGGCCTAGAGGTCTACCCAAGGTGATATGGTATTGTATTATTTCTAAGTTTTAAAAGTGTATATGCTTAGATGGTACCCTTGAGTTGTTAAGTGTGAATGGGGCTATGTAGTATATGATGTTTTTATAAGCTAAGTTATGAGTTATATATTGTGATGTTGGGTATGTTAAGTATTAGAATGTAAGTTTTAATCTGGAATGATTGGGATAGTAGAAAGAAGAGTTGAAGTTCTAGATGGTGTAAAATCATGGTATGGTGATGCTCTTGAAAATTCTAAGTTTGTTAGTGTTTAAGTTATTATATAATGACTAGGGGCTATAGAAAGCTAAGATTTGAATGTCAGAAGGAAGTATTAGTAGTGGGTTTTATACTTTCAGGTGTAGTCTTTCAGGTTGAGTTTATTATTTATGTGTATTGTGATATCTTATACTTTAGAGTAAGGTGGTTGCATTTCAGTTTAGAGTTTATTAAAGGGGTACATAGAATTAGAATTATGGCTTAAAGCTAAAGGAGAGATGATATAACAAGTAACCAAGTCAGTATCTCAGATTCTAGTAGTGGTGCTAGTGTATTGTTGAATATTAGCAGGGGAGGACAATGCCCGAACCATTCTTACTCAATGAAAAGTTTTGTAGTTCAGTCATAACGATATCTACTCATGCCTTACATGTCAGCTCCATGATCATAGTTCATGTTCATGTACATAATAGAGAATCATGTACCCTCCCAGTTCCTAGTATGAGGAGTTTGAGTTTACTTAGCATTACAAATCATATTACCTGAAATTTCTAAACTCCGAACTCAAGTCATACAACTCATGACTCATGTACTCATGCTTTACAGTATGCTAACTTCCCATAACTCATGGTATTCCATAATAATCAGCGAAATTCAGATTATGTTATTTATATCCTCAGTTTTGATCTCTTTAAAAAATTCATGCTTTTTATACTCTATTAATCGGGCCTCAGTTAAGTGTCAAAGTTATGCATAGTATCTTCCCATGCTTCGGGATCTCATGTTCTAACCTTTCAGTGACCTCTCATTTGGTCAAGCTAGTGATGATGATGATTGTTTAGATGGGAGAGAGTAAGTGTTTCTTATTTTCATGGTTCAAACTAGCATTGTGGTATTATGTGTAGTACCTGGAGAGTTTGAGTAGGCTTGGACATGGTGGGAGGATTTAGTTCAGTTCAAACTTTAGTAGATGGAGTTATCAATGCCCCTGTGGGAATTATAAGTTGAATCAAATGATCATGATATTAAAAGAAAAATGTATAGTTGAGGGAGTGTTTGAGAAGTATGACTAGTATTGAAAGTAGCAATTGCATGTCTAAGGCCTAGTAATTCTATCCCAGCTTATGTTTTATAGGCCTATAGTCCATGATTATAGAGTTATAGCCATATTGAGAGTCCTTACTCATATATCTTATTCAAATCATGCACAAGTTCTTTTCTTCCTACTGTTATTATAACTTCTTAGAAAGAGTGTTGAATAAATACTACAGTTAAGTATAAGCTTGTAGTATAATCACTCCATATAGCCAGCAGTTTAGTTTAGAAGTCAGAAAGACAAGTTCCTATGATTTTTTCATGTTTCGATCTAGTCTTACTATCTGAAGCTTCATGAGTATGGTCATCCCAAGAGGTAATTTGTTCGTATCCATGTAAATTGTGAATTCAGTTCAGTTCATGCACCATGTTTCAGATTCTAGATATTCAGTCATGATTCAATTTGTAAGTTTCACATGCATTATCTCAATCTTTCCTTAGTATTTCAGCCAAGCCAGTATCATTCGGGAGATGAATGATCCCAAGAAGAAAATGTTGTAATAACCCCTGTTTTCATGTCATAAACCTCTCATCTTTTTTTTTTTCATGAAACCAGATCTCGATTGAGGTAATGGTTACTCAGAAGTTGACTCTCTCATTTCTATATTAGCCTTATAACCATTCTCATGTCACTACATGTATTTATAAAATCAGTTCAGTTCAGGTATCATGCTCAGACTCAGATTATGCATTCATGTTCCAAGTCATGTATGTTAGTATATAATCTCAGTTACCTTAGTACAGTACTCTCAGTCTAACCAGTCTCATTCGAGGATGAATTTTCCCAAGGGGGAGATATTGTAATACCCCATAATATTCTTACCTCGATTCAACTTTTTGTTGCTTTCTTAAAGGGCTTAAGGCTTGAAATTTTCACTAAGTGTTAGGGACTTTGTCATCTTCAAAACCCCTAAACTTTGAGGATTTTTATTTTGACCTTCTCAACCCTGAGACGTTAGTTTTTGAGTAAATTCATTTTTAGGGATGTAAAAGTTTGTCTCAGGAGAGATTCAAATTTTTCAGACAAGGGTTGGGGCGTGTTTGGATCACAGAACTAGTGAGTAACTGGGATAGGCCCGCGATGCGGTATTAGTGCCGATCACATACTACCAAATTACGCTGAAGGTGTTGTGTCCAGTTCTTGATTTATAATTGAATACATGTGTTATGATCTTTATCCTAGTGTGTGAAGTGCTTATGAGGTGAAAAATGTTCATACGAATCACTTAGAAAAAAGTTGAGCTAAGAGCCTTTGATTCAGCTAAATTTTGGTATTCAATTCTATAAGGGCCAAATTTGAGTGTTTATAACTTTTTATATATGCAGAATTTTTTAGCTCAAGAATGACCAAATTGTATATAATTGAATTAGCTTCCTAAAAATACCAATTTTGCCTTAATTCAATACCAAAGCAATAAGTTATGATCATTTTTGCTAGAACTAGTAAGCTACCATGATAAGACTGCATCGCAGTGGCATAGTTGCGTCCAGTGTTTTTTATTTAAATGGAAAGGGGACAATTGAGTCTTTTCCCCCTCAACCCAATCATTCCTAACATGATTTGGGCATCAGTTAGAGCATAATTATGCCCTTCTTTTCAAATTTCCTCTCAAGAAACCTTCTCCTTCCCCAAGGACACAAATCCAATTCCTTTTTCTCCAACGAATTAAGAATCCAAGTTTCCCAAGTTCAAGAACCTTCAAGAAAGCATCAAGAATTGTGTTTTTCTCTCAAGTTAAAGGTTGAAGGTATGCGAGGTATTCATTCATGGGTCCCTTTCACCCATGGAGCCCAAAAACCCTTTACTTTCAATTAAAGAGTAAATTTTCTATAATTATGATATTTTATATGTTCAAGAAAGATTGAATTTCATGTTTTCATGGAGATTTTAATTCAATTCAGCCCATGTATGATCCCATGCAAGATTTTGAATTCCTCGTGCTATGAATTTAAGTTTCCCATTCCTTACAACAACAACAACAAACCCAGTGTATTCCCACAAAGTGAGGTCTGGGGAGGGTAAGATGTACGTCGTCCATACTGCTACCTCCAAAGAAGTAGAGAGGCTATTTTCGATAGACCCCCGGCTCAAGATAAAGAATACTACATAACAGAAATAAGAAGTAGCAATAACAACAACAACAACACACCCAGTGTATTCCCACAAAGTGGGGTCTGGTGAGGGTAAAATATACGCAGTCCATACAGCTACCTCAGAGGAAGTAGAGAGGCTATTTTTGATAGACCCCTGGCTCAAGATAGAGAATAGTATACCAAGGTTTTAATGAAACATGAGACAAGATGGATAGCATAACAAAAATAAGCGATAAGAAACAAAAACAATTTATATCAAAGAACTAGGAAATCAAAGAAATACAAACAATACGAAATATGAAAATAAAACGGATACCCCTGTAGTAGTAACATACTCTCAAAAAACTAAGACACCCACCATACCCAAACTCTCCTATTACCTAGCCACAACCCACATACTCACGCTAGCCTTCTACCCTAATCCGCGATCTCCATACCTTCATGTCTAGGGTCATGTCCTCAGTAAGCTAAAGTAACTCCATGTCATGCCTAATCACCACCCTCCAATATTTCTTTAGCCTACCTCTACTCCTTCTAAATCCATCCAAAGCTAGCCTCTCACACCTCCGAACTGGGGTATCCGTGCCTCTTCTCATCATATGCCCAAACTATATCAACCTTCCTTCTCGCATCTTGTCCTCCACCGAAGCCACTCCCACCTTCTCCCGGATAATCTCATTCCTAACTTTATCCTCTCTAGTCAGGCCCCACATCTAACACAACATTCTTATTTCCGCCACTTTTAGTCTTTGAATATTGGAGTTCTTGACTGGCCGTCACTCCGCTCCATACAGCATGTCCGGACGGATTGCCTCTCTGTAGAATTTGCCTTTAAGCTTAAGGGGAACCTTCTTATCACACAACACTACTGAGGCAAGCCTCCACTTCATCCAACCTTCTCCAATACGTTTAGAGACATCCTCATCAACCTTACCATTTCCTTGAATCATAGACTCAAGATACTTAAAACTATCCTTTTTACAAACATCCTGAGAATCCAACCTCACCACCACACCGTTCTTCTAACTCGAGTCACTAAAATTGCATTCCAAAACTCTATCTTAGACCTACTCAACCTGAACCCCTTAGATTCAAGAGTTTTCCTACAAACCTCCAGTTTCTCATTCATACCCCCCGTGTCTCATCAATCAATACTATATCATCCGTAAATAACATACACCACGGCACCTCACCCTGAATACTCTGTGTTAATACGTCCATCATAAATACAAATAGGAATAGGCTAAGAGTCGATTCCTGATACAAATCAAAGTAATACGAAATATGAGAAATAAGAGCAACATGAAATAAGGAAGTAGGAACTAAGAAATAAGGAATAGGGCACCCACCTAGTAGTAACATACACTCACAAACCAAATACACCTATGTACACAGTCCTACGATTACTAACCCTGCTACACCAGGTCTCTCCTGACAGTTAGCTATAACCCGCACACTCACACTAGTCTTCTACCCTTATCTGCAACCTCTACGCCTTCCTATCTAAGGTTATGTCCTCTGTCAGCTGCAGCTGTTTCATGTCATGTATAATTACCTCCCTCCAGTATTTCTTTAGCCTACCTATACTCCTCCTAAAGCCATCCAATGCCAGCCTCTCACACCTATGAATTGGGGCATCCGTGCCCCTTTTCATCACATTCCAAAACTATCTCAGCTATCATACGCATTTTGTCCTCTACTAAAGCCCTCCCACCTTCTTTTAGATAATCTCATTCTTAAATCTATCCCCTCTAGTAAGCCCACATATCCAACTGAACATCCTCATTTTTTCCACCTTTAATTTTTGAATGTGGGAGTGCTTAACTGGACAACACTCCACTCCATTCAACATGGACGAATAAACTGCCACTCTATAGAATTTGCCTTTAATCTTAAGAGGCACTTTCTCATCGCACAACACTTCCGAGGTGTGCCTCTATTTCTTCCAACCTACTCTAATACGTTTAGCAATATCCTTATTAGTCTCACCATTCCCCTGAATCCTAGAAACAAGATACTTAAAACTACCCCTCTTACAAATATCCTGGGAGTCCAACCTCACCACCACTTTGTCCTTCACCCTCAAGTCACTAAACTTGCATTCCAAAAATTTCATATTAGACCTACTCAACCTAAACCCCTTATACTCAAGGGTTTGCCTCCAAACCTCTAATTTTTTATTTACCCCCTCTCCCCTACATCTCATTAATTAGCACTACATTATTCTTAAATGGCAAACACCGAGGCACCTCGCCTTGAATACTCTGCGTCAACACATCCATCACCAACACAAATAGGAACATACTAAGATTTGATCCCTGATGTAACCCTATCTTGATTGAAAAATGATCTGAGTCTACTCCCGCCGTCCTCACCCTAGTTTTCCCTTTATCGTACATGTCCTTAATAGCTCTAATGTATGCCACCGGGACCCTTCTCACATCCAAGCATCTCCAAAGAATGTCCCTTGAGACTTTATCATACGCCTTTTATAGGTAAATGAACACCAAGTGTAAGTCTCTCTTCCTTTCTCTATACTGCTCCACCAATCTTCTTACCAAATGGATTTCCTCTATCATCGAGCGACCAGGCATAAATCCAAACTGATTCTCCAAAATAGATACAACCCTACTAAATCTCCGCTCAACCACTCTCCCCCAATCTTTATATTGTGACTCAACAGCTTAATACCCCTATAGTTATTACAACTATGAATGCCACCCTTATTTTTATAGATCCTAAACTCATGATTTTTAGAAATATTCTCATGTTTTAAATTCATGTTTTCCCCATGATGAAATTCCTATGTCTTGAGTTGAACCAAGATTTAATACTACAATTTAAGTTTAAATGTCATGTTTTAATGATCATTCAGTGCTGGTGTGTTATGAATACCCGATACCTACGTATTTTACATGATTTCAGATTTTCAAGTATTGATTCACTTAAACCATGTCTTATCGTTATACTAGTTGTTATGCTCATGTCAAGCACTATCAGTTCCCATGTTTATGATTACTTCAGACTCTATATGCACCGATGTTTTCAAAACACCACGACCTGAGCTTATCTTATCAGCTTCAGTGCATGCACCAGTTCATTATTTCAGTGTCAGTTCAGTTGGGAGTAGGATTTAGCACGGAGAAAATACAGGGATGACGGCTTTCCCGTCAGTTAGGCAGAGTTGTTAGTAGTAGTCAATGTATTCCTGAACTACATAGCCAGCATAAGATATGAGGGGTCACCCATCAATTTAGGGTTGACTTCTTCTCAGGGGTCACCCATTAGTTTAGGCTTGATACCCTAGTCCTTCGGGACGTCAGCCTTGTGGATCTACATTATCAATCGGTTTGGTACTCGTGGCATGGTATTGACACCCTTCTAATTGGGGTTATAAGTTAACCCCAATTAGCTTAAATTGGGGCATGTCGGTTAGATGATACCTTCCACAGTGTCAGTACAGTATTTAATATAATTCAATTTAGGTTTACTTGACCAAAGCATACAAATTTACAGTTATTTAGTTATAAAGATTTTAGTCTTTCAATTTACAAATTATTTTAGAAATATGCATACGCTTGGTCTTGCATTCTCAGATATTACAATTTTCATGCATTCATGTTCAATTATCTCATGATGTTTCATTAGTCCTTATCTCATATACCCAGTAACCCATAGTTTTAGTCCAATTATTCAAGACCAAGTACAACTCAGTTTTACATGATCAGTTTGCATATATCCGCTACTCAGCATATCGATGTTAGTTATCCCTTTACTTAAATTTTAGTTGTTCGACTACGTAGACATCAATCATTCAGTTAATCAGATCTACTTAGTACATGTTATGTTGGTTTTGTATATTTATTCGTTCATGCTTAGTATATTTGTATATTCAGATCCTTGAGTTAAGTCGGTCTCAACCACATAGTTTTAGACCCAGTATTTATACGTTATGCTCAGTACAACTTCTACAACATATTCAGCCCCATAAAAGAATGGCTTATAATATTTATTTTTCTACCACCTCCCAGCTTACAGAATTATTTTTAGCTCATCATTTATGAATTCTCTATGATTTAAATTTTCCATGTGTAGTCATATTTCAAAAGAGTTTTTGATTATACATTAACCATTGGAATTATCATACCAAAATTAGAGCTTGCAAGTCTATCCTTTTATGCCATACCAAAACCATTAAACCAAGTTGGCTCCAAAGTTTCCAATTAAACCAAGACCATGGCCACCAAGGACTTTCCAAACCACTTAAAACCAACCAAACCAATTTAAGTTCCATTACCTTTCATACAGTGCAAAGATTTTAAGAATAGTTAAACTATGTGAAAAAATCATTCTCATGGGCATTTTAACAAACACGTTGAGGGCACATATGTTTTAAAACCATAACCAAGTAATTTGGGGGAATCCAATGTACCCCAAAATCCATTTACCATTACCATGCATTCCACAATGTCACAAACATATTAAAAGCATGAAAGAAACTTTCTTAAACCATTAGAAACATTGTTTAACGATGAACGTCCAAAACTCCCAACCATTATTTCAAACCATAACAATATCATGAAATAATATGTTAAAACACATGATCTTTGTAAAATAACAATGAGGGATGATTAATAAGCCATCGAAATCAAGGAAGACAAAGAGAATCACTCTTGAAAGACCTTAATTGATCATCTTGAAGAAACCCTAGCCCCTTGCTTGAATAGAGAGTTTGAGAGTGATTTTAAGAGTATTCCATTGGGTAATGAAGTCCCTAAAGGTATTTTATCTCATGGTATCCTAAGGAGTTAAAAGAGCAAAATGTCTATAATACCCCTAACTTAAAACTATAAAAATACCACAGGTGGTTATGAGTCGACCCCATGACTCATGACCACAACATACAACTCATACCATCGAGTCGTCACCAAGAAAATGAGTTGGACACCCACACAATGTACACCATACGACTCCCTAACCCTCACTCATGACTAGACCATACGACTCATATGGTCTAGTCATACATACGACAGAATCAAAAGAAATTAACACTGGACAATATATGCTTTGTCAAAATGACTTATAGCCTATCCTCATGGCTCTTAGTAAGACACTCGTACTTAGATCCAAGTCAAGTTACTAAGTTTTTGATTTGATGAAGGATCATTCTAATGACCCATCACCATACCTAATGACCTATACCACCAGACCGTAACCACAAAAAAACCCAACCAACATCACTGGACATATTGTAAGTTGGGTTACATAGACTATACTCTCATCATAGAAATCGTATGAGGATTCGTTACAAGGACAATGAGTTTAAAGCTCAGGAAATTTTCAAGGGCCAAAACCTAAGGGTTTCAGATTATATATGTCTTTTTCCCTTTTTGTACCAGTTGGTGTGATAAGCTTACTTGTTAAGGTTCGCTGCAAAAAATGCCACCATAATCCTTATTTTTGGGTCGTGACAATAATACAATTAAAAATAAAATAAAATAAAAACCAAAAAAATATTCAGGCAAAGACACAAATATAACACTATCTTTAAAGAGATTCAAACCTACTATGGTATAATCTACATAGATCCATCTTTATCAATCTAGACATCTATAAGACCC
The DNA here is from genome assembly GCF_002878395.1 of Capsicum annuum. NCBI lineage: Eukaryota > Viridiplantae > Streptophyta > Magnoliopsida > Solanales > Solanaceae > Capsicum > Capsicum annuum. The sequence goes on along the minus strand of NC_061117.1, from coordinate 26,351,598 downwards.
CAAAAAATTCTAAGCTTAATTCGATCCATTTATGCTTATTTCGGGAGGGGGGTCCCATACTTAGAAGGTTCTAGCTAAGTCTCCAGACTTAGTTTATTTTTGCCTTTGAAAGTTTGTAGTCTTATTTCGTGACTTAATGTCCTTTATTTTTCCGTATTATTGCTAATTCATGACCAAAAAGGTCAATAGGTGTTCCCGAATAAGTTTTGAATTTTTTAAATCTCATATAGACCACGTTTGAAATCCTAAAATAGTGAACCAATGCGATCTTAGTGCGCCGCATCGCCAATCGCGTTGTTTGATATTATTGTAGGTTGCCAGGGTCAAAGTACTGAGACTCAACGTGATGATGGCGTGATGCATCGAATATTATGTCGATGCCATCGATGCGCCACATCGATGCCATCGATGCACCGCAGCGATAAAAACATCAATGCCTAATTTCGGTCATTAAATGTCCATGTTTTAAGGGAAAAAGGGTCAATTTCCCACCCCTATATAAGTCTAAACTATGGGATTTGGCCCCAATTCAACTAAAATATAGTGTCTCTCTCAAGTTTCTCTCAAGAACAAGTTAGGGTTTTCAATTAAGGATTCAAATTCAATATTCAAATTCAAGAATCACTTTGTCAATCTTCGGATAATCAAGAACTAAGGTATGCATAGTGTTCATTCATGGATTCCTTTCATCCATAAAGCCCAAGAATCAAGATTTAAACTATGAATTCTGATAATTATGTTATGGATTGATTATGTTCAATTGGTTGTTATTGTACGATTCCCAAGTTGGAATCCTTATTTGTTTTATGAAACTATATTAGCATGCAAGTTGAAAACTATGAACTTAGTTGGTTATGGTGTGTTAGTTTGATGATTATGCCTATGACCTAAGTGGTGCATGTAAGGTGTTTGATAAAATGCCTAAGAGATTAGAAATTATGCATTATAGCTTAATTGTGACCCAAACGATAAATATATATTTTACCCTTATGTTCAAATGACTCCTACGCTATTGATGTGCATTGTAGATGTTTGTTGGAATGTTCATGATGTTAGAGTATCAAATTATGACATGATTATATGCATTCCTATCCACGTACAATATTATGATAACCATGTGCTTCATGAAATTCCCAACTTATTGTATGATGAATTATTGATATTGGTCATGTGTTCAAGAAGTGTCAAGTCTTGTATGCTTCATGCTATTAAGTCTTGGGGGTACTTGTACCCGATAATTTAGCTGTGTGCCAAGAGCCAGTATTAGTTTCAACAATACTTTCAGTTAAGCTATGATCATTAAAATTTAGTCAGTCTCACAACTCAGGAAAATTCAGTGAATTCAGTATCAGTCTAGTCCTACTCAATAACCTCAGTAATCTCAGTAACCTCAGTGATCTCAGTAATATAAGTAATCTCTGTAATCTTTGTAATCTCAGCAATCCCAATCAGTTATTAGATCTCAGTAGTATTCCATCAGTCAATTGAATTTAGTGAACCCAGTTTAAATTAGTTATACAATACAATCAGTAACAGTTCAGTTTAGTTAAATTAGTTAAGTGTCTTTTCAGTTGAGAGTAGGATTCAACACCGAGTGAACCCAAGGATGAGGGCTCACTAGTTAGTCAGTAAAGGGTGTGATCATTAGAAGCAATCCTTGCGTTCTAGAACTACGTAGCCAGTGTAGGTCGAGATGTACCCCTATGAGTCTAGGGACTATACATCTCCTTTAAGATTTTCCTTACAGGAAAGGCTGATGGAAGAGCTCCTTATCAGAGAGGGTTTACTCACAATTTGTCTTTACCCGTGGCATAATACTGACACCCTTCCAGCTGGGGTTATAGGTTGGACCCCACCATTTCAGATTCGGGGCATGTCAGTTAGATGATTACCTCCCATAGTCTTAGTTTTAGATTCAGTATCAGTAGTAGAACTCAGTTCAGTTCTACATATATCAGGATTATCAGAAATAGTCGCTCAGTTCAGTATGGAACTCAGTTGGTACCATTAGAATTTGGGCTGTCAGATGCAGTCATCCAGCTCAATTTAGAACTCAGATAGTTCTTCAGATTCAGGACTATCAAATATAATCACCTAGTCCAGTAAAGAACTTAGATAGTTTTTTAGTACCAGTATACTCAGTTATCAGTAATATAGTACCAGTAACCTCAGATATCAATTACCTATAAATTTCGTAATTCATATCATCAATAGACTCAGTTATTCAGTATCCCAATATTAGTAAACATAGATGGCACATCAGTATTCAGTATATTCAGGACCCCAGTCCCAGTTTATATATTCATGCATATATTTCTCACGCATTCATGTTTATGTCATCAGCCAGTTATTATTGTTCATGCATATGAACCCTTGTATTTAGCCTACCTCACTTGCATACTAATATATTCAATTGTATTGACGCATTTGCGCTATGGTATTTTATACCATAGGTTTAAAAGCATGAGCTCCTGAGCATCCTTAGTAGATTAGACGTTCAACAGCCAGACTAGCAGTGAGTCTTCTTCATTCAAGGATAACATGATTATTTTATTACTTTATTATTTCAGTAGTTTGGAGATAGCTGGGGACATGTCCCCTCAACTCTACAGATTTCAGACAGTTTAGAGGCTTTTAGACTACAACATGTCTCAGATAGTTTATTTTAGTTTTGTGTATTGTTATACCCCATTACAAACATTGATATATATTCAATATTATTTCAATTTTGAACATTATGGCCTTATAGCTTATATTTTGTATATTTACAATATCATATTCAATGCTCAATTATAGATATCAGTCATGGGATAGTTTGTGGTCCTTTAGGGTCATGAGCACCGTGTAGCATTCTGAGTACCAGAGTTGGGGCATTAAAAACTTAGTATAAGAGCAAGGTTTAGTAATGTCCTAGGAATTCTGAAAAGACACATCTAGTAGAGTCTTGTACAAGGGTGTGTTGTGCACCACACTTATGTGCAGGAGGCTATGAGATATTTTAGGAATAGTTTCCTATCTTTTAGTATTCATGTCATGCTAGTGAACATAATCTCCAATTATTTTCTCAGTCTAATCTACTTCTTCCTATTTCTTAAAGAATATGCCTTCCAAAGAGGCTAGCAAAAGAAGAATCGGTAATCAGTCAGCACCTCAGCCCGTTCAGGCTGATCTGTTGGACGAACTTGTCTCCAATGCAAAATTCAGGACTGCATGTACTACTCTAGCCAATTTAGTTAAAGAATGAACGGCCAGGTGCTGTTCTAGCCAACCCAGTGGCCAATTCTGCTGTAGCTAGGATTCGAGACTTTACCCGAATGAATCCTTCCTTATTCTCAGGTTCTAAGTCCGAAGTGGATCTACAGGAATTCCTCGACCAGGTTCAAAAAGTCACAGATATCATGGGAGTGACTTCCAGTGAGAGTGCAGTGTTAGCCGCTTATCTACAACAAGATATAGCCCATACATAGTTTAAACAGTGGAAGGTAGACATGGGTACAGATGCAGAGCCCATAGAATGGGAAGAGTTTGCTATGGCCTTCTTATATAGATTCTTTCCCCTAGAGTAGAAAGAAGCCAAAGTGTTAGAGTTCATCAATCTCAAACAAGGTAGCATGAGCATAAAAGAATACCCCCTCAAGTTCACCCAGTTAGCCAGGTACACTCTCTATGTAGTAGCAGATAATATATCTAGAATGAGTAAGTTTGTGTCTGGGATATTAGGTAGAGTGGTTAAGGAGTGCAAGACTGCGATGTTGATTAAGGAGATGGACATATCTAGGCTTAAGGTCTATGTTCAATAGATTGAGGAGCAGAAACTTAAGAAGAAGGAGAGGTAAAATAAGAGAGCCAGAACTGGTAGTTATAGTTTTTCTCAGTTCGGTCGCCCTAATCAGCTGGGTACCAATTCCAATGCTGCCAGTGGGCAATGCCCAAATAGACTCTATGCACTTCTGTCTCGATAGGATCAAGAAAGTTCTCTTAGTGCAACCACTGATATGTTGCAGATCCCTCATTTACATGTTCATATTTCTTCAGATTCAGGAGCTTCTTTTTTTTTTGTATCTCCTTTCATAGCAGTCAACTTTAAGGTCAGACCAAATGTTAATAGGACCTTTTCCAGTCTCTGCCCCAGTGAGACAGTCTAACACAGCCCGACAGGTATTTAGAAACTGTACGATTATGATATCTCAGAAAGTCAGGCCTTTAAATTCTAATAGTAATGCCAGTATGTGTAGAAAATCAATAAGGGAAGATGATTTCCAACCCATTCCTACCTTAGTGCAAAGTTTTGTATTTCAACCCTCTCGATACTTACGCATGCTTTATGCTTCAGTCCCATGAATACAGCTTATATCCATGCGCTTTTCTTAGAATTGTGTGTGTTTCAATTTTCTCATATGAGAAGTCCAAGTTCATCCAATGTTTCGAATCATGTCCCATAAACACAAAAATTCCAAACTCAGGTTATGTAACTCCTGACTTATGCACTCATATCATGCTTTACAGTATGCTTAGCCTACATGATTCCTGACTTTACTCCTAGTGTTTAGTCAAACTCAAATTATGCCATGTATACTCTCAGTTTAGATACCTTGATGAATCTGTGATGTTGATGTTCCATCTTTCAGGCCTCAGTTATTATATCATTCTGTAATCAGTATTTAGTAAAGGTCTCAGAAAGTCCTACAGAACCATGGTATTCAGTTATTAGTTATTTAACCATCAAGATTTAGTACTTCAGTACCAGTCTAACCCTCGTTATTAGGAACCAACATTCAGTCCCAGTTACAATCTTAGTTATGGTTACAGTCTCAATTACCATCTTAGCTACAATATCAGTCCCAGCCCTACTCTAGTCAGAACATAAACTCAGTTCACTTTCAGGATTACCCGACCATAGCATATGGAAATCAGTTATTCAATCATTGCTATTTTAGTACCTCAGTTTACAAAATGTTTCCAAATCATGTTGGACGCTAGGTCTTCCATTCTCAAGGTAATACAGTTTTCACTTATTTATGCTCAGTTACTTCATGTTATCTAGTTAGTCATTACCCTTTATGTATAATACTCTATAGTCTAAGTCTAGTCTTTCAGGCTAAGTACAATTCAGCCTTATAGACCCAGTAGTCAGCTATCAGTTGTTCAGTTTATCAGATAAGTTAGTATATTTATGCATTCGTGCTCATCACCCATGTGAATCTTTTTAATAGTCTCAGTTGCAGTGCATAAGGCTTAGTCACTTTATTATAGATGATGTTTCATAGGCCTTGTCTCCTAATACAAAATTCTCAGCCATGTAGCGATCTCATATTCTGATGTCCTACTCAGATCAGGCCAAGATTCACTGTCTCCCTTCAGTCACTAGAACTCTATAGAAAGAGTGTCATAAGAACGCTCCATTCGAGTAGAAGTTTCCAGTATGAGTTAGTTAGGCATCTAGTAATTCAGTTTAGCAGCCAAACAGACAAGTTCAGATGGTGTGGTTTCCATATTTCCATCTAGTCGCACTATCCAGAGTCTCATGAATGTGATCATTCTAAGATGGACTAACCAAGTAGTGGCATTTTCAATCTAATTTATGTATCACGTCTTAGTTTCAGATCTCAGATATTCAGATAGAAGGTGCCTTATGCTTCATCACAATTTTTCTCATAGCTCAGCAAAGTTATCTAATACTTTTCAAGGGATATAGTGTCCCAAGGGGGAGATACACTATAATTCCCCAAACCTTCCTAACATAAATGTGCCACTCTCTTTTTATAATGAATCTAGTTTGGAGTAAGGGGTACTCATGAGTTGACCCACAAACTATGATCTCAGTCGTAAACCACGTATTCAAGATACTCAGTTTAGATCACGATATCTAGCTCATGTATCATATTTCAGACTCAGTTACATTCACGTGTTTCCGTTTATGCATATCTAGTAATTAATTTAGGCTCATTAGTATTTTTAGTTTAAGAAAATAGTCTCCCTTGAACTTATCCAGTTTTATGCTCAGATTTCCATGATAAACTTGGTATCAATTACCATTGCATATTCAGTCATGCATTCATGTGTCAGGTTTTTCATGTATTCATGCATTAGATATGCATGTTTTGTATAATATATTCAGCTTAACAGTCATGCCAGTCTTTAATCATGCATCAGATATGCATGCTCAGAACAAATCTCAGCAAATTAGTGATGTTAGTCATGTACTTATGTTTTTGTTGTTCATGTTCAACATGTGCTTCAGCTTATCATTTCCCCCATCTCAGTCAGTTTCATTCAAGGATGAATGTTCCTAAAGGAGAGATATTGTAAGACCCCACACAATTCTAAGCTTAATTAAGTCCATTTATGCTTGTTAAGGGGCGGGGAGGTACCATACTTAGAAGGTTCTAGCTATGTTTTGAGACTTTGTTTGTTTTAGCATTCAAAAGTTTTCAGTCTTATTTTGTGACTTTAATGTCCTTTAATTGTTCGTATTCTTGCTAGTACATGACCAAGGTAAATAGGTGTTCCCGGACAAGTTTCAAATTTTTCAGAACTTATTTAGACCATGTTCGGAAGCCCAAAATAGTGGACCAACGTGATCTTGGCGCGCCGCATCGCCAATCGCGTTGGTTGATATTGTTGCAGATTGCCAGGGTTAAAGTACTGAGACTTGACGCGATGATAGTGCAAAGTGTCGACTATAGCGTTGATGCCCATTTTAGTCATTAAATATCCGCATTTTTAAGAGCAAAAGGGTCAATTTTCCACCCCTATATAAGTCTAAAATACGGGATTTTGCCCTAATTCAACCAAAATATAGTGTCTCTCTCAAGTTTCTCTAGAGAACAAGTTAGGGTTTTCAATTAAGGATTCAAATTCAATACTCAAATTCAAGAATCTCTCTGTCAATCTTCGTATAATCAAGAACTAAGGTATGCATAGTGTTAATTCATGGATTCCTTTCATCCATGGTTCTTAATTCATGGATTCCTTTCATCCATGAAGCCCAAGAATCAAGTTTTAAACTATGAATTCTGATATTCATGTTATGAATTGATTATGTTCATGTGGTTGTTGTTGTACGATTCCCAAGTGGGAATCTTTATTTATTTTATAAAACTATGTTAGCATGCAAGTTGAAAACTATGAACTTAGTTGGTTATGGTGTGTTAATTTGATGGTTATGCCTATGCCCTAAGTGGTGAATGTAAGGTGTTTGATAAAATGCCTAAGAGAATAGAAACTATGCATTATAGCTTAATTGTAACCCAAACGATAAATACATGTCTTACCCTTATGTTCATATAACTCTCATGCTATTGATGTGAAGTGTAGATGTTTGTTGGAATGCTCATGAAGTTAGAGAATCAAATTATGACATAATTATATGCATTCCTATCCACGTACAACATTATGATAACAATGTGCTTTATGAAATTCCTAACTTATTGTATGATGAATTGTTGATATTGGCCATGTGTTCAAGAAGTGTCGAGTCTTGTCCGTTTCATGCTATTGAGTCCTGGGTGTAGTTGTACCCCACAATTTAGCTGTGTGCCTAAAGCCAGTGTAAGTTTTTACGATACTCTCTGTCAAGCCATGATCATTAGAATTCAGTCAGTCTAATGACTCAAAAAAATTCAACGAATTCATTATCAATCTAGTCCTACTCAGAAACCTCATTAATCTCAGTAATCTCAGTAACCTCAGTGATCTCAGTAATATTAGTAATCTCTGTAATCTTCGTAATCTCAGCAATCCCAATCAATTATTAGATCTTAGTAGTATTCCATCATTCAATTGAATTTAGTGAACCCAGTTCAAATCAGTTATACAATTCGATCAATAACAGATCAGTTCAGTTAAATTAGTTCAGTGTCTTTTCAGTTGGGAGTAGGATTCAACACCGAGTGAACCCAAGGATGAGGGTTCACCAATCAGTCAGTAGATGGTATGATCCTTAGAAGCAATCCTTGTGTTCCAGAACTACGTAGCCAGCGTAGGTCGAGATGTACCCCTCTGAGTCTAAGGACTATAAATCTCCTTTCATATTTTCCTTACAGGAGGGGTTGACGGAAGAGCTCCCTATCAGAGAGGGTTTACTCACAACTTGTCTTTACCTGTGGCGTGACACTGACACTCTTCCAGCTGTGGTTATAGGATGGACCCCACCATTTCTAATTTGCGGCATGTCAGTTAGATAATTACCTCCTACTGTCTCAGTTTCAGTTTTAGTCTCAGTAGTAGAACTCAGTTCAGTTCTACAGATATCAGGACTGTCAGATACAATTACTCAGTTCAGTACAAAACTCTGTTGGTTCCATCAGAATCAGGATTGTCAGATACAGTCATCTAACTTAGTCTAGAACTTAGATAGTTCTTCATATTCAGGACTGTCAGATACAGTCACTCAGTCCAGTAAAAAGCTCAGATAGTTTTTTAGTATTAGTATACTCAGTTATCAGTTATCAGTAATATAGTACGAGTAACCTCAGATATCAATTACATGTAAACTCCGTAATTCATATCATCAATAGAATCAGTTATTCAATATCCAGCATTAGTAAACTCAGATGTCGTCACATTAGTATTCAGTATTGTCACAATTCCAGCCCCAGTTTATGTATTCATGCATTTATTTCTCACATGTTCATGTTCATGTCATCAGTCAGTTATTACTGTTCATGCATATGAATCCTTGCATTCAACCTACCTCACTTGCAGACCAGTACATTCAATCGTACTAACGTATTTGCGCTATGGTTTTTTATACCATAGGTTTAGAGTCTTAAAACGCCATCTCCCCCATGGGAGAAAACCTCCACCTTTTGGTCTTTAATTGACTCTTTTAACTTGACCAAGGTAGGATCCCTGTCTTGCTTCTCTTTCACTTCCGAAACTAAAGAGGATTCGGAATCGCTTTGCACTCCTATACTACCCTCAGCATCACCAAACAACCTAACCCCCAATCTAGCCTAAGATGTACCACATGGGCCAACTCCTTCTTACCAATCTCCATATTTGCTACGCTACCCATGGACTTTCGACTAAGGGCATCTGCTACTACATTGGCCTTGCCCGAATGATATAGCAGGCTCATATCATAATCTTTCAATAGTTTTAACCTTCGTCTCTGCCTAAGATTCAACTCCTTTTGGGTGAATACATACTACAAGCTCTTATGGTCCGTGAAGACGTCGACATGGACACCATACAAATAATGTCTCCAGATTTTCAAACCAAAAACCACGGCAGCTAATTCAAGGTCATGGGTAGGATAATTCTTCTTATGAGGCTTTAGCTGCCTGGAAGCATAAGCTATAACCTTGCCCTTTTTCATCAATACACAACCCAAACTGAATCTGAAAGCATCACAATACACCACAAAACCATCAACACCATCAGGAAAAGTCAATACAGGGGCTGAAGTGAGTCGAGTCTTCAACTCCTGAAAACTCTTCTCGCAAGATTCAGACCATAGGAACTTTACTTTCTTTTGGGTCAAACGGGTCATTGGAGACGTAATAGATGAAAACCCTTCAACAAAATGACGATAATAACCAGCTAGACCCAAGAAACTTCGGATATCAGAAGGAGAAATAGGTCTAGTCCAACTCTTTATAGCCTCTATCTTTTGAGGATCAACTCTAATACCTTCGGAAGAAACAACATGACCCAAGAAGGCTACAGAGTTCAGCCAGAACTCACACTTACTGAACTTAGCATACAAATAATGAGTTTGAAGAGTTTCCAACACGATTCAAAGATGATCCGCATGATTACCCTTACTTCGGGAGTAAATAAGAATATCATCAAGGAACACTATTATAAATAAATCCAGTTATAGCCGAAATACGCCGTTCATAAGATCCATGAAAGCCGCTGGAGCATTAGTTAACCTGAAAGACATCACTATAAATTCAAAATGACCGTAACGGGTTTGGAAGGCTATCTTGGGGATATCACATTCCCTAACCTTAAGTTGGTGATAACCGAATCTGAAGTCTATCTTCTAAAAGTAGCTCGCATCTTGCAATTGATCAAATAAATCATCAATTTGAGGAAGCGGATATTTATTCTTGATAGTAACCCTATTAAGCTGTCGGTAATCAATACATATCCGCAAAGAACCATATTGCACAAACAAGATAGGTGCACCCCATGGGGACACACTAGGTCTGATAAAGCTTTTGTCTAAAAGATCTTTCAATTGCTCCTTCAACTCTTTAAGTTCTGCAGGAGCTATGCGATACGGAGAAATGGAAATAGGCTGAGTATCAGGAATAAGGTCAATCCCAAACTCTATCTCTCTATCAAGAGGTACTCCCGGGAGATCTTTTGAAAAGATATCAAGAAACTCATTAACAACATTAATTGACTGAATGGTCAGGGTTTCGGACTTAGTGTCTTTAACCCAAACCAAATAGTGGATGCAATCCTTGGAAATCAACTTCCTAGCTTTGATATAGGATATGACATGACCCTTAGAAATCACAGAACTACCGGACCATTCGAGGATAGGTTCATCAGGAAACTGAAACTTGACCACACGGGCACGACAATCAATAGACGCATAGCATGAGTAAAGCCAATCCATATCCAGAATGATATCAAAGTCAACCATATCTAGCTCAATCAAATCAACATACATAACCCAATGAAAGACAGTAATGGGACATTTCTTATACACCCACTTAGCAATGATAGACTCTCCTACCGGAGTAGAAACCAAAATAGGCTCAGAAATTAGTTCAGGATCTATTTCAAAATTTACAGCAACTAGAGGTGTCACATAAGAAAAACTCAAACCGGGGTCCATCAACACATAGACATCAAAATAGAAAACACGGAGCATACCAGTGACAATATCGGGAGAGTCCTCCTGCTCCTGAAGAGGTGGTATAGCATAGAAATAATTTTGGGGTTGACCACCAACAGTACTAGATGAAGCACCCTGAGGAGGAACTGGGCGGGCTACAGGAGGTGGGGCACTGGTAGCCTGACTCTGGGGACGGGTATCAAGACTCCGCTGTCTGGCATACGGGCAGTCTCTAAGTATGTGGCCCAACTTGCCATAACTAAAAAAGCCCCGCTGACCCATATAACACTCCCCAAAATGGTCTTTACCACACTTAGCACACGAAGGAGGATGAGGCCGGTTGCTTACACTATCCCGAGACCTGGAAGGTATCGACCTATTCCTGAGCTCCTGCCTGCCTCAATTTATGTAAGCACTAGCTGAGTAAGGCAAAGGTATAAATGGATGTATCTGAAACTGAGGGCGACTCCCTCTGGAGAATCTAGTCTGACCAGACCCCTGTTTCTCTGATCTGACTCTGTTAGTCCCTCTTACTTTTTCTCTTTCCTTTATCTTATTTGACTCAATCTGTTGGGCGTGAATCATTAACCTAGAAAGATCAATCTCCCTGTTGATCATAGAAGATCTACATTCTTTCACCACATAACTCGACACCCCAGTTAGAATCTTGCTTATACTAGTCCTCGAGTCTGCCATCATATTGGGAGCGTACTTTGATAACTGATTAAACTTAAGACAATACTCCTTAACCAACATGGAGCCTTGTCTCAAATTCATAAACTCCTCTATCTTAGCTTCCCGTAACTCAAGAGGAAAGAATCTATCCAAGAAAGCATCTTGGAATAATTCCCAAGTCACTAGAGTAGTATCTTTCTCTCTACCCCTATTCCACATCTGCACCCAGTCATAGGCAACATCCTTCAACCGATAAAAAGCTAGCTCCATACTTTCTTCCTCGGTCACGTGCATAATCTGTGTAATTATCTTCATTTCATCAACATACATCTGCGGGTCCTCACCTGTTCTCGACCCATGAAACTCTGGTGGATTCATCCGCATAAAGTCACGAATTTGTGCTGCTGCCGAATTATTTTCCTGCGGAGGTGGAGCGTTAGCCTGAGTATTGGTGGTAACTGCCTGGGCCAACATCTAAAAAGCTGCCCAAAATTGGGCATGGGATACCGTCTCATGTAACCGATCAACGGGTTGAGGTTGGTTGTTGTTTCCACGAGCTCAACGTGGAGGCATTTTCTGTCATAAGAACGCACGAATTAACAGCAGAAGGAAACAGTTGTAATCATGATAGACTATTGTAGAAATAAAGAAATGACTTTTCCTAGAACGCCCCACAACCTCTTGATCATAGGTGTGGCGCGCTACACACCGATGCCCAAGACTCTACGTAACGCGGCTTGTCAGACTCCATAGGACTCTTCACAACCTTAGGCTCTGATACCAAGTTTGTAACGCCCCGAAATATCATCCCGAGATGCCACACAGTGCCTAAGGCTACACGTAGCCTCAAGCTAACCTTTTAAGCCAAAACACTACCTTTGGGTTACAACACAACAATGTACACGCTATGCTAAGGATATAAATATAAGTACATATCATATCACATCGCACATGGAACGAAATATTGTTAGACTGTACATATATGGAATGTCTATACACAAACCAACCCAACAATACACTAGTTTGACATAGCCTCTATACAACAAAATCAATGAGCCATTGGGACAAAACCCCAACTGACTCAACAGACCAAAGGGATCACAAAACAACATCACCAAAACTAGTAACTTGGTCCTCGAACCATGAACCACTGAAGGAACGTAGATGCGACACTCGAATATCACTGTCGCGGCTGCGGCTGAGTACCTGAACCTACATCATGGTAAGAATGTAGCCCATAGAGAAATATATGGGTCAGCACAAGATACGTACTGAGTATGTGGGGGTGCATCTAAAATATAAATAATATCATAAATTTCGTAAAAATATACATACGGACCATAATGACATACCTGGCTTGAATGACAATGAATCATGCAACTCATAACATCTTAGATAGGAAATGTAGGAGAAAAACCTCATAAATCATTGTAGATCATCATAGGCAACTTGATTTACCACATCAAAACTTGAAGTGACTCGGTATTTCAATAAACATGACTCTTATGGACAGGGGAGTTTCTTATAACCGACAACACCATGTGAGCTACGTAGAATACCAACATTTGAAACCCCCGTTGGCGGGAGCATCATACTCTTTGCCAGGGAGTACGACCTTAAAACTGTAATAATCACCATCGGGCTCTCTGGCCAATAATATCATCATCAACTAACCCTACGGTGGCACATAGGTTTGGGAAAATACAGAATTTCTCTCTCGGTGCTAAGTACTACTCCCCGACAAGCTCAGAACGCGTTAGGAAATCCACCACAACATCACAAGGGTCTATCATAAAGACCAAATCAAATCTCTTTCTCATTTATCAAATCATATCAATTTGTGGCTTCCTAACTCAACACATTTTAGCTCAAACATTTAATCTTTCTCAACATCAACAAGGTATCAATGCATTGAACCATAACCGACTCGATGTTTGGACAAGGATATGAAGACTCAATACATAATATTTTCAACAATTTAACTCATCAACACCATCCGAAAAATACCAATACTCATTGCAACTTCAATATCAACATTTCTCAATTTGCCATCCAACTCTCATTTAAAGGTACTTGAGACATCAACCCATAGTAGGGATATAGAATTTCCAATATCAATTATAAATTCATAATAAGGAAATAGTGGAATAATAGTATAAATCAAGGCTTAACAAATTAAATCATCATACTCTCATAATCAAATACTTTTTGGACATAATACCATCTCAACATCATACACATATCGGATAAAATAATCTCATAGCTCATGGACAATAATATAAGATATAAAACCATATTTCTAATTCATGGTAAAACATGTAAAATCTCATGTCAATGTAATTCAACAAAAATACTTGGCACAAGATTGAAAGGATAATCTTGTTCAAAGCCCCACATACCTAAAAATGGAAGATGAATATGAACTTCTGACTCCAGAACTTTATTCACAAAAATAAAGGGTGCTTCTTGAAGCCCTTAACATGATCAACTCGAATCCCAAATCAATTTGAAATTTCTACGGTTCAATCAAGAGACATAGAAGGATGAAATTTGAAGTAGTAGGGTTGGGGTTTGAGCCTTAGGAAATTTTGGAGAAAAATGAGCTATTAAATGCTCTTAATGGACTTAAATCCATGGTTTACACGGATGGATTGGAGTGAAAATGACCAAAATACCCTTAAAAATCAAATAATGTCAAATCTGTCCTTTGGTGGACTGTTTTGATAGGCTGAAGTAGATCGACCATAACGTTTTGCTTCAATGGCCAAATTGGATGAAACCAATTTCATTGGAAAGAGGACTTTCAGAGCTTTCTGTTGATATATAGTAGCTCACCCATATCATTATGTACAAGGAGTTATGATCATTTGAAGTTGACCCTAAAATTCGCCTAGCCTCTGTATTTCTTTTCCCAGCACATTTACTGTTCACCACTATTCACGGTTAGATCGAAATGATCATAACTCATCGCTCGAGTGTCCGTTTTGGATGATCCACATATCGTTGGAAAGATTATTCGATGCTATACGCGATGAAGGGTTGCATATCCAGAAATTCCATATAGAAAAATTATTAATCACGATAAAGAATAGAATTCAACACATTTTCGTCCGAGATCTTAACGAAAAATTTTTCCGGGGCATCACACCATGTCCCATCAAATCCACAGATTTCAGACAGTTTAAAGGCTTTCAGACTACAACATGTTTTAGACAATTTATTTCAGTTTTGGGTATTGTTATACCCCATTATAGACATTGTTTTATATTCAGTATTATTTCAGTTTTGAACCTTATGGCCTTACAGCTTATATTCCACATATTTACAGTATATTATTCAGTGCTCAGTTATAGATAATAGTCATGGGTTACCTTATGGTTCTTTGGGGTCATGAGCATCATATAGCATTTCGGCTACGAGATTTGGGGTGTTACAACTTCCCTCTAGGATACAACACCCCAATAACATCGTCACACAACTCAAACAACTTTAGATTAGTTAAAGAATTCAAAGCTCCTCCCAAAAAATACATTCCTTCACTATATAATTACTCTCTTTTGTATAATGAATAAAATTGAAGACTTAGAATATTTTTGTTTGTCTCAACACCCTCTTTCACTATTCTTACCTCACTATTTATTACAATATTTTTCCACACTTCACATAATACTCATGCCACTTCTCAGCTTTTTCACAAATATAGATATACCACTATTTATAGATGTAGAATTCTTCCATAGATTAAATAGAAACGTAATGGGATAGTAAATTGTAGAATATGGGGTTGATGGTTACAAGATTCACAATACATAAAGAGGGAGATCATGAAACTAGTGTTATATAAGTTACACAATGAAATCATGACCACATTCCTGTCAATTTATGTCTACTAACACAAACAGATAGTGCACTTTAATATTATAAGTTACACGATTAAATCATGACCCCCACCCACCCACTTATACACACACACACACACACACATATATATACATAAATACACACACACACATATACATACTTACATACATATATATACATACATACTTACATATATATATATATATGTACATATATAAATATATACATATATATATATATATATTGACACATACACACACATATATGTACCCCTTCCCCCACTTTAATATATGCACTTTAATATTATAAGTTACACAATGAAATCATGACCCCCCCAAACATCAATTTATATATATATGTGTGTGTGTGTGTGTATGCATACATACATTACTCAGTTGAGAGGACTTGAGTAAGGTATATTATATCTTAGAAGTGCAAAAGAGGGGGCCAAACTTTACCTCCAAGAAAAGAATGTATATTTTGGTACTTATTTATATTACAATATTATTTCTATTAAATACTGAAAATCATATTGAATACTAAATTGCTTTACAAAAAACAAATACCATTTTAAATACCAAAGTATCAAATAGAAATTCTCGATTTAATAACTTGGTATACCATATTACACAAATGATCCATGTATTATCTGAATTTGTTCAATTTAATTTTCTTACATTTTGATTTATGCACAGTCTTTCGTGAATCATTTTGCTTTTGTATTTTCAGTTAAGAGTGTCAATGTGAGAAAGAATGAATATTATGTGCCCAAACTAGTTAAGACAATAACATTGTCATACCTAATATATATAATTCTATAAAGTGGGGTAGCGGCTTAGCCAACCCAAAGATAGCTTGCATGGTATAAAATTATCCGCTTTAGGATAAGATCGCACAGTTTTCCCAAAAAAGTGTTACACTATTAAGAGATCCTACATATTATATGTAGCTTTCCTATCCTTTCAGCTTCTACTATGGGACTTTTATTTACACATCCAATAATCTCCTCCTCAAACTAAGTTCTACATGAACCAGGACCCACTACCATGATCCAAGGTGTTACCAAGATTCACTGTGTGCTATCCACATCCCTTGATTATTTTTGTCATGACCCAAAATAAGTATGCGCCGACTCTTGTCAATTCCTCTGGACAAGTAAGCCCAACCCATCCCAAAGAATATAATTTAAGGAGAAAGAAGCAAAAATAGAATTGAATAATTATATATATATATAAGTATCAACAATATATTCCAATTCTGATTGTCACTAGTACAAGCTTTTAATCTAGAATAAGAATAATATAAATCCTTAAAAATGTCTTAGAAGTAAATAATACATAAGAGTGGAAAGATCCAAATAGTTTTGAAGTCCATCAGCTACTACCTTGACCTCCACAAAGATAATACTGAAACTAATGCAATCTACACTTTATTGCTCGAACGAATACTAGCACAGAGTGCAAAAAATAAGAAAAAAGAAAGAGAAGCAAGAATGAGTATGAAACCACATGTACTCAGCAAACATCATTGATAATCAATCCTAATTCAAAGTGATGTCAAGAAACACTACCCCCCAAGCTGAACAACCTATAACCCGCCAAATCAGAGTACTTTGTCCTATCTGGATAACCCAACACCTTGGTTAATTTATACATTAAATATAGGGTAGGCACATTAATGTAGGTGAATCAACACTATTTATTTTATATTCAATAATTAGGGATTTTTTTTATGAAGAAAACTTACCAATATGATATATCAGGCTTAATCAATTACAACTAACCAGTAATATGGAATGGAGACAGATAGAGTGTAATTGTTGTGTCCTACCACATATGCAAGTGTACGCCATTGTGTAAGTAATACAGTGGTCCTTTTGAGCAAAATATCAATCCCACAGGAACTTGGTGATTAGCAAATTATCCAACTCTAGTGTTACTAATAAGATTAAATAAGTGTGACTTGTAACCAAAAAAAGATTTGAGTATTATAATTATAACTAAGTAGCAAAAGAATAACAACGCTATGAAATTTAGATTGTAAAAAATATATGGAGAGCTTCCAGGGTTGAGGTGTTTACTTTACATTCATGCATAAATAGATTTCTAGTTAGTGTTGGTTTTATCATGATTATTGATTTACAAGGTTAATATTATTACTTGGAATTGGTCAAACTCTAAGTCATCTACATAAATTAATCTTACAATTACATCGAAAGCGGGGATGTGATTCTTTAATTTGGATGCATTAAACTATCCATTTTATTAACCAAGTGGATTGTTTAGGTATATCTCTATCCTAACCATGAATCATCTTTTAAAAATTATTATCTAACAACTAATGATATGATCCACACTCCTTACATTCTTCATTCTGTCCCTCCACTCCTATAGTCAGTTTGTTTTGAGATTTAGATTTATTGTAAACATATAAACTGACAATCAAACTATAATTACACAATCATGCTGTATCCTCAACTCTAGAATGAAGGTGTTTAGCTACTCATAGTCTCACAAATCAACACCATATATGAGCTCATAAAGTCAAATTATAAGAAAGTAAGTTATTGAAAAAAGAACCTTAGATGGAGCTCCTTGATGTCTTGTCTCCTCTCAAATTTTTGTATTGATCCAAAGATGTCATGTAATTGTGAATAAGTTCTCTTCTTATAGTGTTTTTGGTCATCCATGGGTAGCCCAACACAAAATATATCCATTTACAATATTGCCCCTCATATAAAATCATAATAATTTACTTTTAAATGCCCTAGGAGTTGCCTCATGCTGCAAGGCCAAATTCCAGCCTTTGGGGGTACAATTAACAACCTATATCCCACTTGGGAGGAGGGGGGTGCGGCGCAAGGCACTCCCAATAAGGTGGGAATTTCCTCCGATTTAGCTCCTATCTTCTCGTACATTTGGTTCTTGCTTCCCTACTTCTTATGACTTGTTTGTAGGCTTAAATTAGCTTCCAAAACACCTCAAATGGTCTCCCGCATCATCATATAACAGAAATTAGTTTATACAACACAATAGAGTTCATCAAAGTACACTAGAACAAGCATAGCTAAAACTAGCAACACTAGTTTTCTTGACTTAAATCTATGTGATCATTTTTGACTATTGACTTGTTTCAAATACCTTAAAAACTATAAACATGTCACTTAACATATAAATACATAATTACACCTTAATAATTCATTAAGCTCGTCAAGAAGTCCTCAAAACTAAGCTGAACATGCGTAGCTAATGATACTTAGGTGTATAAATATGCCTAAGATAATGCGTATATAAAATTGTATATCAGGCTATCAAAATTTACTATCTCTAATCTCTTTGTTCAAGACACCACCATACCCCTCATCTCATAATATCTCAACCACCCAACCAATATGAGATGAATTAAGTTAATAAAATAAAAAGAAAATGAACGCTCAAACATAATATCACAAAAAAGGTGCTATCACGGTAATACAATATAAGATTATATAATAACATAATACCATATCATACCAATGAATGTCAATGCAATATAGATGGTGCAACGTAATATACTGATGATGATGAATGTTTTGAAAGTTATCACATAACATTTTGTATACACCCACCGAGCCTTATCTCTCCCAAGGAGGATCCATGGGGGTTTCACAACCCATATATTCTTTATAATCTCAATCTTATGTCTCAAATCAACTTTACCAGTAAATCTTTCGGTATAGGCATATTATAAAGTGTCTTATTTTCTTACAAAAATCAGAATGTCACAGTGGTACTAATGTCTCATGAATATCTGTGCATGATATGAGAATGTATTGTCATAATCAATCAGTATGGAGATTAAAATCCATTCAATAAATGTATAAGTGAGCTTAGAATCAACTCAATGTAGCAATAATTCATGATATCTGTTTTCACTTGGCACCACCGGGATAAATAGTCATGTAATAATCATTACTATTATTTTCAACCCCTCACTCATGCATCAGTATAATAATATGCTATTTGCTCATATAAGGACTACAGTGTCAAGTCCAGTCTTAACTCAGTGACACAATGTAATTAAGGAGTTAAGGGATAGAACATGACCAATAACACAAAGCCAAGTCCCTACTTAAGCATCACAATAATATATCCTCTCAAATTAAAAGCAATATTTATATAAGCCCCAACTTGGGTATATGATCATAAATAATTACCCAATCCCATATTGAAGTTCACATAATCCCCACACGAGCAACACAAAACAAATAACAATCTTGATAACAATAAATTATGGACAACCCAACCCTAACTCGGTCCATTCATTAGGCCTCATCAACTATTACCAGTTTATTTATACTTTAAGTATACTTTAAAATCTCAATCATTTCATCAATAGTGACGATAATAATAAAATTATCCCCTAAAAAATCACTATAACAAAGTCCGCTAACAGGATTCAAGTTTTAAGAAACACATCCAATATCAATTATTGAAGAAGCACTAGTTTATCTATCTACATTCTAATCTAAGGATTTTTACAAGTAATAATACTAATTAATCAAGACAATAATCAAACTACAATCCATCAAAAATTCTGGTACCCATAGAGATACTTGCCATTTCACCTAAGTGGGAGCCCCAATCATTGACTATCCAAACCTAATTTGGTCTATTCATTAAGTCTAATCAACTATTACCAGTCTATTCATACTTTAAGTATCCTCTAAAACCTCAATCATTCCATCAATAGTGATGATAATAACATAACTACCCACTAATAAAGTGCTACATTACGATCATACAACAACATTTTCTAACAAGATTCAAGCTCTAATATAGGCATCTAATATTAATTATTTGAGAAACACTAGGTTATCTATCTGCATTCTACTCTTAGGATACTTACAAGTAGTTGTACTAACTAATCAACACAATAATCTCACTATAATCCATCAAAGAATCTTGTGCCCACAGAGATGATCACCATTTAAACTAAGTGGGACCCCCAATCCAAAGCGATATACAAAATATGACAAATAAGTATAGAATAGATAAACAATTTAGAAAAGGTAGTTAAGTTACATCTCAATTTGATAGAAGATCCACAAGCCCAAACACCATCCATGGATCCAACCAAAAGCTCAAACCCATCGAATCAACACCAAATGTGTCTAATCTTGTCAAATATATCATCTACAAGTCAAAAGAAAGCTAATGATATCCAAATTAACTCTATTTAAGATTGGTTCAAAATGGGCTCATAAATAAAAGGGGTGAAATCAAAATATTTATTTAAGGATAATGTTCTCCATGTCAATTGGAGTATATAGTTGAAAATCCAAGCTAAAATAAGAAGAAATCGGACCTCAAATAAAAGGAAAATCAATTTACACTTTATTGGTTAGACGACCCACCCCCAAAAAAATTATAATTAAAATCTAGGTTATGAAGTTGTTTTGTAGATAAAATTAATGAAAAGTGTTAGAGTAAGGATTTTGGAACTTACCCATGAAAGAAATTGTGAAAATTCCTTTGAAATCGCCTTAATCTGAGCGCTAAAAGTCCTATAATAGAGAAAATATGCTTCAGAACAAAAAATGGAATCAATATTCTGTCTAGGTCTACTGGCCTTTGTGAACGCAGACCCTTTGATTGCAAGGTTTCATAACCCGAATCTTAGTAAACGCGAGTCCTAGGGTCGCAAACACGAAGAAGAATTACTCAACCCTTCGCGAGTGCAGGACTCAGGCTTCCAATAAAAAGGTAAGGACAATAGAGCTTTATGAACATAAGTATAGGGTCAAAAATATGAGAGAAAGGGAGCATGTACCAGATAATAGCTAAAAACTAAGAAATGCCCAATTCAAATCTCTCTGAACGGACCTTTGAGATTCATTTAAAATCCCATAAAAATAAATCAGCATTGCTACTAGGCTAATTTCCACATTCTAGACTCAATGATGATATTGGATTTTCAACAAAATATTTTTTAACAAATTAACCCCTGGGACTCTTTAAAGGACAAATTTAACTAGTTTCTAAATGGAGGGTCGAAATGCAAGATAAGGGCTTGAGATCCAAACTAACTATGCCACTAAAGCAAAATTAATATTTTGATGCTAATAGAACTATCAGAGTCATCATCCGAGTCTTGAATCATAAAATATTGACAAAAGTCAAATTAACCCCTTTTAAGGATGTTCAAAACCACAATTTTTTTTAAAATACTCTCAAACACATTAGAAACTGTGTGAACCATCCCCACAACTCAAAATGATATAAATAAACTATGAGAAATGAAAAATGGTCAAAACATAAAAAAATATAAGAACTAGTATTAGGGTAAATTTTTATGGCAACCTAAGCTCGCATTTAGAATAATTTATTTTTACTTGTGGATCTCCAAGCTCGTAAGAGTGAGAATATTGAGATCTATACCAAATCATTTTTCTATATCTCCATACTTATCTCTTTGAATCTTGGATTGAATATCAATTGTTGGGCTCAGTCAACCGAAAGATAGTCTTACATGGTGTGAAATTGTAATGAACTGAATTTTTGAATTTTCCATTTTTATGTGTTTTTACCATTTTTTCATTCTTCGTACTTGATACATATTAATTTTGAGGTTTGGGATGGTTGGCACGATTCTTGATGTGATCGAAAATGATTTGTGCGAGTTTGTAGTTTTAGAGGATCGAGAAGTCATATAGTTGACTTTGATCAACATTTATTATTTTGTGTGTTTGATGAAAAAACAAACTACGTCAACAAATCTGGAATGTCGAATTTGGGTTAGTGGTGGGGTTGGTTTGGTTTTGATATCTTTATATATCATTTTGACTCTTCATTTAAAAAATAGTAAAAAGGGGCCTCAGGGTTAATTTTGTGAAAATAATTTTATTTAGGGAGTCTAATGTTGTCATTGATTCTTGAATGTTAAAATTATCCTGATAGCATGTATTGTTTGTCTCTGTAGGGTCTCAATCAAATCTTAAAGTTTGGATCGGTTCTTGGTAGGCTTGTATCAAAATCAGTTTATGCAGATATCTATATCTGGTGTAGTCTCTTAAAAAGGTCCACTTAAGTGACATATATTATAGTGGCCCAAGACCGCTTAAGAGATAACCGCTTTAGCAGGCAGGCATTTCTTAAGTGGTAGATGCTTTAGCGGCTTGATACCGCTTTAGCGATAGCCGCTTAAGCGGTAACTGTTGTATATAAACCCATTTTTTTTTCAATTTTGACTATTTTTAGACCTTTAAACTTTGTTTTGGGCGATTCATGAGGGTTTCTTCACCACTTGAGCTTGGGTAAGCTTCAAAACCTTATTCCCATTATTTTTAATTGATTATATCATCAAAAACACCATTAAAGCATGATTTCAAAATAAAATTAGGGTTTTTACTGGTAAAGTTAAAAAAGGGTTTTTTTTCCTTACTTTGGACATCATTTTAAACCCATTTTGTATGGTTTTTCTTCTGTAGACTCCTATAACCTTGGCGAATATGTTTTAAAAATAAAATTATGATTTTATCCTTTTTGATTTTCAAACCCATTTTGGCCTTAGTTCAAATATGGACAATATGGGTATCATTTTTTTTAAATGTGTAAATGCTATATTTGAATATTATAGTTGATTTTGAGTCCGTTTACAAGGGAAAGGATATATGTTACGGCATCTTAGAAAATTTTTTGTTTTTTGAGATAGTTCATGGCTTTACTTCTTTGATATTGAGTTGAATAGTAACTAAATAAGTAAAGCATGCTATGGGCTGGGAAAAATAGTTATGAGGTTTATACATTGAAATTATTTTTATTATTTTGTGTATGTGTGGGGCTTATATTCTATTGTGGTATATTTATGATATCAGATATTATGTGTTTCTCACGTGGAGGTTTTATTTGACATTAATGGTCATATTTGTGCATTGGAATGCCTTTTATTCTAGATATTATGCTTGTATGGGGGCCAAGTTAGCTAATATTGGCCATATTGATCTTTGTTTGCTTTAAAAAAACTCGAGTTAGGGGTTGATATGATATTAATGATTTCTTGCATGCATATTTAATTTTATGGTTCCTATTTAGGATTGATACACTTGTATATATATACATGTTATATGGAATGAATATCATCTTATTGAGTTGATTGTGAGGATTACATCCTCATTCAATACATATACATTCATGATATGTTGGTAACACTGGAAAACACTACTTTTGAAAGAAAATGACTCACTTTTGAGACAGCCTTGGTTGCGGTCACTTGCTGACAATGTAGGTGTAATACCCCGTATTTCTCAAGCTTAACTTAACTCTCGATTCATGAGTTATCAAATAATTTTTTTTAAAACACAGTGTTTTTTCCAGTTTAGATCCTACCATTGTGTAGGAAATTGAATTAGCTTTCCAACGATATAAAATTTTCCAAAATTTGATAACTGGGTAAGAAGTTATGACTATTTTAAGTTTCAGTCATTAAACACCATCATTTTGAACATTAGCGCGTCGCGGAGCCAGTCTAAACGAAAATTGTCAGTTTCCAGTATTGCTCCACGATATTGGCGCGTCGCGCCAAGGCTCATTTTTATGTTTGTCAATTTTCAGTGAGCCAACGCGATTGTACCGCATTGTGCCAAGCTTCCAGGTCGCATCCAAGGTGGCAACGCGATACCACCGCATCGCGCCACCATGTATTTTCCCAGTTTGCGATTTCCAGAGACACGGCGCTATGGCACCGCGTTGCGCCAAGGGTAAAAACCGGGACATTTTATTTAAAGTTGAGATTTAATTTTCAATGGATTTTAGGCCTTTTCCCCTCATTCCAGTCAGCCTAAACACGGGATTAAAGCCGTAAATAGCCTATTATCCCATTATTAGCTCTCTTATCTCAAGAAATAAAAGCTTTCTCTGTAAAATACAAAATCCTAGCTTTAAGAATCACGGTCAAAACTCAAGAATTTCTTCAAGCACCTTTAAGAACTAATAATTTAAGGTATGTTAGGTGTTTATCTATGGGTTCCTTTCACCCATAGAGTCCACGAATCCATTTTCAAAATCCAAGATTATTGAATTATGAACTTCCATGCTTGAATTGAATTAAATTCATGTTCATGTTATTGTTTGGTTTTAGTCTATGATTAAATTACATGCTTATATGAAATTAATCATTGTATGTGTGGAATTACATGATCTTCATGATAAAACCTTCAACAAATCAATACCCTTAACTAAATGTGTTAGCGTCTGCTCACACATCAATACCCTCAACTTAAAACAATTGCTTGTATCAAGCAACTAAAACACAATACTACGATGTTTAACCAAGAGACACATAAGATGCCTATGACAATTGATCATCAATTTTAGTTCCAAACATATTACTCTCTCCATTTTTAATCTCTTTAAACCCAACTGTGTATATCCATGAAGATCAATAATGTGATAGAAATGAATTAATATATGGCATTAACTTAGTAACAATAACTATGCATATGTACAAATTACACTACCCAAATAAGTAGGAAACTAACAATGTAACCGATGTGCTCTTACAACAACGAAGTCCCTCCTCACTCATATATGAAGTGAAGCATGTAAATACAGGGACGGTCAAGAGACACTCATTCTCAAAAAGAAATTCCAATCAGTGCATGTCAAATACCATATGCTTGCCCTTATTTTCATTGCCTAAGTTTTCAGACTGTTAAGTTAGGATCACTATAGGTATTTCCTTTGGCTTTGTAACGTAGGCTTGGGGCTGGAATGATATGCAAGGATATTTATATTGACTAAGCCTCCTTGGCACTATACTATTTTTGGGGTCTCACTTATCAACCTTTACTTAATTCTCTATGGGTGCGGTATTTTTGATAATCATTTCTTTTTTCTCACTACTTTTCTTTTCTTATTCTTTTTCTACCTCACCCAGACTTACATATATATATATATATATATATATATATTTATTTATTTATTTATTTATTACCCTTTTTCATACTCACTTTACATCACACACCCCTATGATAGCCACCCTCAACTTAGGCTATTTTCCTAAGTCAAAGTGTATATGTCCAAGAAGGACCAGGGCCAAAATAGGTTCATTATGATATAAATAGGAAGGTGATGGGTGTCATTAAAAGAAATAGGCATTCAGTGTCCTTTATACTAATGCCATTAAAATAATCACATTATTCACATATAGATGCTCATCACACAGTTACCGGATAGATAATTAGAGAGGTATTTATCATTCCAAGAAAAATCAACAAAAATATGTCAACTGTCCTAGATACTTATTTTCTCCCCAGTTAACCACAACACATCACAAAACAAACATAATACGTCTAAACATGTCGGCTCTACTAGGAACAAGACTCCGGAAAAAAGAGGCACAAAAACAAAAACTCCAAGAGGACATCAATACCCACAAGTAGCTCCACCCTCGACTTAAAATCATGAAATATCCCAAATGCATCAAATCAAAATAAGAGAGTTAGAAACATACCTGTGGCACCACCTGTGCAACGATCTGATGTCAATCTCATAATACAAATACAAAAAATAAAATACCTTGGGTTGCCTCCCAGGAAGCGCCTAATTTAGTGTCGTGGCATGACTCAGTTATCTTGACTACTCAGACTTCATCAAGATACCTTGTTGATAATTATTTATTTCTCCATTTGGAGGATTTGAAATGTCGACCCAAATTTTGATCAATACATCTTAGAGGTGCATTGGGCAAACATACGGATACAATGACACTTCCTTTATGTCGCCACTTTGATGACTTGAATCTCTTACCCAATTTTGCATTGAACTTTTGTGTGGGCTCATTTGGCAACTGTGAGAATCTTAAACAACCACTAAATGGACATCGCTATTTAAGCTTCTTGGCCTTCAAGATTGGGGATGTAGTATACCCTTTTGGAAGGATAAACTCCAAAATGTAAGAATCTTCCTCGTCATTTTCAAAATTCATCATTTTCTTCGGTGATTCGACTTTCATCACATCTACCAAGCATAATGTTGAAAAGTGGTTCGAATGAGGACTAAATCTCAAATTTGGATTAGCATCCCTATTAGTATTTTTAGCCCAAAATGGATTAGAGTCTTCACAAGAATTGTGCTTGATTTCTTCTTTTAACTCTAGTACCATCTCTTCGTCTTTGGCATCTTCATTCATAAATAATTCAGTTGGTTAGGAAGTCACCGAGGGTTGCTCAACATCAAACTCATCATCAACATCAGATTCTTGCTCCTCATCTTCACACTCGTCCATTATGTTAAATGATTCCACAGACAAGATATCATCTAAACATAATGTGGAAAAGTACTTTGAATGCTGGACCTCTATATCCATATCCTCTATCATTCTTCTTTCCTCATTATTTATCCTTATGTATTGATGTATATCATGTATGATATCATTCGTTGTGTCCACACACTCCGACATTAGTTGAAGCATGGCTTCAATGCCATTCTTTTTGGTGCTTCATTCTTCCTGTTCTTGACCATAAGACCTATTAAAATCATAAAAAGAGCTAGAATTTGAGTTAGCATACCAGGGAGAGGGGGAATTTGGACAATTACTCCAATGTCCATCTTGACCACCACATAACGAACAATCATGGTCCTGGTAGGATGAGGATGGTGCACACATCTCTCTCCGGAGAGCATATCTATAATCTTGCCAATAGTGAGGTCCATCACAATATGAACATGGATCATCAAGATAAGATTTCCAACCACCAAGCTCTTGTTCATTTCATGATGCCATAGTAATAAGTAAACTAAAATAAAAATCTACCTAACACAAGAAATAAAAGAAAACTAAAAACAAATATTTATAAGTTTGAATTCAAGCAAGTAGGCTAAAATTCCAAACCAACTCAATACACCAAATTATTCCCCGAAAATGGCGTCATTTTTGATAACGTTCAACTTACACTTCAATTTAGTGTAAGACGATCATCGTCAATATATTTACCCAACTTTGGAGTTAGGGTTGAATCCACAGGGAACAATGTGAGTGGCGATTAAACTAGTTTGAAACTAAAGCTACAAGTTAAATTCAAACAAATGATACAAAAAGATAAAAATGGGGGTTTTTTGATGATCAATAAATAATTGTTGGTCACTTTAGTTTTAGTGTTTGTAAATCAAGAGTTTATGAAATAACCAAAATTCTGTTAACTAGGGCTTCTGGTACATGACAGATGCTAAAAGTGGTTCAAGATTCTCACGGTGGGTAGGATAACAAGCTATATTTATCGATGTTATGCTTAAATGTATCTCGACTGACTTAAGCGTTTAATTCTCTAATCTTCTCAGACTTAGGGAATGTCTATCTACTGCCCAGATTTTACCTCAGGTTAACTAATCTTGTCACAACGCTGATTATTAAACGAAGTATTTCCGAGTCCCTGTTGATAATTCACTTCCTACTATATTTGATTTCTTTCTCAAGCAAATCAAAGTAGGTGTGTCTACTGTTTGCAACCAACAGACGTTAATTAAAACTTTAGAATTATCAAGAAATCCTACCACTTTTTGAATCTTGAACACTTAGTACCTTATCAAGACCTAACCATAGATCCCATAATTCATGTTAAAAGAAATTTAGCCGCTCATGATATAATAATCAAAGCAACTAGTTGAATTCATGATTTGAAAGATAAACTTACCACAAGATGAATAGAAACTAGAGCTTCTCAGATTAAATCACCATGGAAATCCCAAAATAATAATAATAATCTATTCAAAGTATTTGATTTTTCAAGCCAAGAAACTTGAGAGAGAAAATATCAAATTACGTCTCTTAAAACTCAAGTGCCAAACCCCTAGAAAAACCCTAAACAATGCTTTTTATAGTTAATACTAAAAAAAGAAATAAAATCACAATATTCAGAAAATCCTTTGGAATAGGTGACGGCATTTGTGACGGCATGTCAGGGTCCTGACGACTTATCAAAAAAGTTGTCAGGCCCTCCAACATTCTTGGCATCTTCTACTTTAACTGACGACAAAGCTTGAGGACTTATCAGATACATGACGACATATCAAAAATGTCGTCACTTCTTCATTCAAAATTTTATTCTCTGCCTACACTTGATGACAATTCTGATGCCTTATCACAGTTATGACGACATGTCATAAATGTCATCATAGTTTCACTTTAATCCTTCTAACACTGCAACACCTGACGTGATTTTTTATAACTTATCACAGGGATGAAGACTTATCAGGAATATCGTCAGCCTCTTAACGTGATTTCTGATAACTTATCATAGGGCTAACGACTTATCAGGAATGTCGTCATCCATACTTCCAGTTCTTTTGCATTAGTTTTCATCTCTTTTGCTTCCCGTTTCTTAAATTTCCCTTGCATCATAACTTTTTCTACAATCTCAAAGTAAAATAATCAAAAATGACAAAATTTGCTTAAGACTTCGCAATTATTATCAGTTAAAAGCCTTAAATATGTTAGCGTCTGCCCAAACATCAGTCAGTGACTGAACTTAGGAATACTTAGTAAGCTTAGTATCAGTTTAGTCTATTTCAGTTTACTCAATTCAGCGTCTTTTAGTTGGGAGTTGGATTCAGCACCGAGTAAACCCAAGGATGGGGGCTCAATTGTCAGTAGAGAGTGTGATCCTTAGAAAAAATCTTTGCATTCTAGAACTACGTAGCCAGTGTAGCTTGAGACATCAAACATAGCCAGTTGTGGGTTGATGAGGTGTTTTAACCTGCTAAATGAGGGTTCTACCATTCTTATTAGAGTACCTATCAGATGAGGGTAACTTTTCACTGTCTTTACCCATGGCATGGTACACACACTCTTCTAACTAGGGTCACAGGTTGGACCACAATTTAGTTATCTTATTGGGGAATACCGGTTAGATGATTACCTCCCCCAAAATCAGTTTCAGTCTTCAGAATAGAACTCAGTTCAGTTCTACAGAATCAGGACTGTCAGATACAGTCAACCAGTATTAGTAAATCTGTTATTAGTAACTTCAGATATCAGTTACTCAGTATCATAATTTAGGACTTAGCTTCAGACAAACTTAGTCATATGTATTTATTTGTATGCATAATAGTGCATACTCAGTATTTGCAGCAGTATTAGTTATCCATGTACTCTCATGTTCATTTATTATTCATCATTCAGTTAGTTATTGTTCATGTATGTGAACCCTTGCATTTAGCATTATCTCATCTAGCATACCAGTACATTCCACGTACTGACGCATACTCTTTCTTTACGCTATGGTGTCTCAAATCATAGGTTCGGATACTTAAGTTCTCGACCGTGCATAGATAGATTTAGATTCAGCCAGCAGCAGTAGATTAGTAGTTAGTCCTCATTATTAGAGGATATTCTTTTATTTCAGTAGGTGGAGTTTTTAGACAGTGTTCCATTTTACAAATTGTTATTTCAGTTGATACACTTTTTTAGTATTTAAAGATTTTGAACCTTATTGTATTTCAGCCTATTTTCCATATTTATTATAGTATTATGTTTCAGTGCTTACAACAGATATCAATCATGGGTTAACTTATGGTCCTTTGGGGTCATAAGCACTGTGTAGCGTTCGGCGTAAAGACTTGGGGCATTAAAAAATTGGTATAAGATCCTAAGGTTCAACAGTGTCCTAGGAAGTCTGAAAGCCGCATCAAGTAGATTCTTGTGCATGGGTGTGTAGCATACCACACTTAAGGACAGGAGGCTATGGGATGTTTTAGTAAACAATTTCCCCTCTTTCAGTATTCTTCTCATGTGATTAAGCATGAGCTCAAGTTAAACTCTCAGTCTAATATATTTCCTCATTTTTGTTTACAAAACATGCCTCCCAAAAATACTAACGAAAGGAGAATCGGAAATCAGTCAGCGACTCAGCCCATTCAGGCAGATCCCTTGGACGAGCATGTCTCCCATGCAGAATTCAGAGCTATTTTTACTAATTTAGCCAACTCTGTAGAAGCTTAAAATAACAACTAGCAACTATTTCGGTCAACCCCGTGGCCAATACTACTACAGCCAGGATTTGGGACTTTACCCGAATCAATTCTCCCTTATTCTCGGGATCTAAGCTAGAAGAGGATCCACCAAATTTCCTCTATCAGGTTCAGAAATTCATAGATATTTTGGGAATAACATCCAGTGAGAGTGCTGAGTTAGCTGCCTATCAGCTATAAGATACAACTCATATGTGGTTTAAGTTGTGAAAGGTAGACAGGGGCATAGATGCAAAGCCCATAGAGTGGGAAGAGTTTGCTACTGCTTTCCTAGAGAGATTCTTTTCCTTAGAGATGAGAGAATCCAAGGGGTTAGAGTTCATCAATCTCAGGCAGGGTAGTATGAGTGTGAAAGAGTATTCCCTCAAGTTTACTTAATTATCCAGGTATGCTCTCCATGGAGTAGCAGACAGTAGGTCCAGAATGAGCAAGTTCATATTTGGGGTGTCAGATAGTATGGTTAAGGAGTGTAGAACTGAGATGTTGATTAAGGAGATGGACATATCCAGGCTCATGGTCCATTCTCAGTAGATAGAAGAGGCTAATATTAGAAAGAAAGAGAGGTAGAATAAGAGATCTAGTATAGGTAGCTTCAATTTTAATCTGCCTAAGTCAGAGGGCGGTAACCGTTCCTAGTTTCATAAAAAATATTTAGTTACTTCTACGTCCTCAGCTAGTACTCTAGTACCTAAGTTCAGAAATGGTAACAGCGATAGGGCGCTAGGATCTAAATCTCAGGGTAGTGTTAGCAGTGCTCGAACAAATTCTCTTTGTCAAACATATGGCAGAAACCATAAGGGCATTTGTAGAGCTGGCAGTGATATTTGTTTTGGGTATGGAAAGCCAGGCTATAGAGTCAGAGATTATCCTCAGTCAGGTTCTCAGGGTCAGCATACTCATTCTTTAGCTCTGCTAGGTCGCAAGAATTAGCAGGGTGCTGCTTCCAGTGCCACAAGTGGTTAATGCCTAAACAGGCTTTATGCACTTCAGTCCAGACAAGATTAGGAAAATTCTCCTGATGTGGTCATTCGTACGTTGCAGATCTTCCATTTATATATTTATTCCTTGCTAGATCCTGGAGCTTCTTTATCTTTCATAACTCCTTATATAGCCATTAACTT
This sequence comes from Capsicum annuum, assembly GCF_002878395.1. Taxonomy (NCBI): domain Eukaryota; kingdom Viridiplantae; phylum Streptophyta; class Magnoliopsida; order Solanales; family Solanaceae; genus Capsicum; species Capsicum annuum. Next base: position 26,320,135 of record NC_061117.1, on the reverse strand, counting down.
CGGAGTCAATGTAGAAATCCTAGCAGAGACTTTCTTTGTTTCTACCCCAGTAGGTAAATCTATCATAGCCCGATGGGTATATAGGAACTATTCAATCATGATATCTCAGAAAGTTACTTCAGCAGACCTTGTAGAGCTAGAGATGATAGATTTTGATGTCATTCTTAGCATAGATTGGATTCATTCATGCTATGCCTCAGTTGATTGTAGAAATAGAATAATTCATTTTCTATTTCCAAATGAACCTGTCTTTGAATGGAGGGGTAGTACCACAGTGCTTAAGGGTTAGTTGATTTCATACCTTAGAGAGACAAAAATAATATCCAAGGGATGTGTCTACCATCTTGTGCGAGTCAAAAACTTTAACTCAAAAATTCCTATTCTTGAGTTAGTTCCAGAAGTAAATGAATTCTCAGATATTTTTGCTGAATATCTTTCTAGAGTTTCTCCCATTAGGGAAATAGACTTCAGAATAGACCTTCTTCTAGATACTCAACACATATCTATTCTTCCATACAAAATAGCTCCAATAGAACTTAAAGAGTTAAAAGAATAGTTGAAAGATCTCCTAGATAAAGGATTTATCAGACCCAGTGTCTCTCCATGGGGCGCACTAGCTCTATTCGTGCATAAGAAAGACGGTTCTCTCAGAATATGTATTGACTTTCGTCAGTTGAACAAAGTCACAATCTCAGTTCAACATTCAGTTCAAAACTCAGTTCAGTCTTAGGTTCGCTTGACCATAGCATATAGTTATCAGTTAGTCAGTTATTAGAATCATGTTATACGCCTGGTCCCGTATTCTCAGATAATATAGTTTACATGACTTTATGCTCAGTATCTCATATTCCTCAGTCAGCCCTTACCTCATATGCATAATACTCTACAGTTTCAGTACAGACTAAGTGTAGTTCAAACTTACATGACTAGTATTCAACTATCAGCCTTTCAATTAGCTAGATAAGTTAGTAGGTTTTTGTATTTGTGCTCACCGCCCATGTGAATATTTTCAGTAGTCTCAGGTGAAATGCCATGCTAAGGTATAGAGTATAGTTGAGAGGATATTTGAGAGATATGTATAAGATTGAAAATTTGTAGTTGTAGTGCATTAGGCTTAGTCACTTTATTTTAGATGATGTTTAGTAGGTCTCGCCTCATGTTACAAAATTTTAGCCATGTTGTAATTTTTATTTAGATGTTTTATTCAGCCCATGCCAAGATTCCTTGCTCCCTAAAGTCACTAGAACTCTATAGAAAGAGTGTCAAGGAAATGCTCCAGTTGAGTATTAGTTTTCAGTATGAGTTAGTTTGTAAAGCCACTACTTCAGTTTAGCAGTCAGATGGACATGTTCGTATGGTTTGATTTCCCATCTTTCCATCTAGTCGCATATCTAAAGTCTCATAAATGTAACCATTCCAAGAAGAAGCAACCTGGTAGTGGCGTATTCAGCTCAGTTCATGTATCATGCCTCAGTTTCAGATCCCAAATATTAAGACACGATTCGGTTTAGGTGCCTCGTACATTATCTCAGCTTTTCCTCATTATCTCGGCCAAGTCAACATTCTTTGAGGGACATAATGTCCCAAGGGGGAGATGCACTATAAACCCCTGAGTTTTATGACCTAAACCTTCCATGTTCTTTTCACAGAACGAATCTAGATTGGATTAGCGGGTACTCCCAAGTTGACCATCAAGTAGCAATGTCAACCGTAAACCATGTATTCAGGGGTTAGTTCAGTTTATGATATCTAGTTCATGTATCACATTTTAGGATTAGTTTTATTCTCACGTTCCCATTTATGTGTGTTCAGTAAATGATCTCGAGTTGAGATTGGTGATTTAGTATTCTTGAAAATCTCTCCCATGAAAGGAGTAAAAAGGTTCGGTAAGAAGGGAAAGCTCAGCCCCCAATATGTTGGTCCTTACAGAATTCTCAGTCATTTTGGAAAGGTAGCTTATGAGCTTGAGTTGCCTTTAGATCTATCCTCAGTGTACCCAGTATTCCACATCTCCTTGCTAAAGAAATGCATTAGTGACCCAGCAGTCACAGTTCCTTTAGAGCATGTAAATATTAAGAGTGTTCTCTCTTTCGAAGAGGTTCTAGTTCAAATCCTCGATCATCAGATTCACAGACTGAGCAAAGAAGTTCCCTTAGTCAAATCTCTTTGGAAAAATTAGTTCGTTGAGGGAGCTATTTGGGAAGCAGAAGAAAATATGCAGACCAAGTTTCCTCACCTCTTCTCCGCAACCTCAGATCCAGCTTAAGGTAATAGTCTTACTTAACTTTACTCAGTTCCATGTTCAGCTATAATTATAATTTGGTATCCATTACCATTGCATATTTATTCATACATTCATGAATTATTTTAGTCATGTACTTATGCATTAGTTATACTTGTTCAATATGTAAACCCAGCTTGTCAGTAGATTCAGTCATAAATTCCATGCATCAGATATGTATGTTCAGTGTAAGAGCTTAGTTTATCAGTAGTTCAGTTATGTAGTCATGTATTAAATATGCATGTTCAGTGTGTAAACCCAATCTATCAGTGTCTCAGCTTAATTAATCTCATTCGAGGATGAATGTTTCCAAGGGGGAGATATTGTAATACCTATATTTCTCTAGTATAACTTAACTCTCATTTCATGAGTTATCCAATATAAAATTTTTGAAACGCTCAGTATTTTTTTCAGTTTAGATCTTGCCATTGTGTAGGAAATTGAATTAGCTTTCCAACGATATGAAATTAGTCAAAATTCGATAACCAGGTAAGAAGTTTTGGCGATTTTAAGTTTCATTCATTAAACACCATCATTTTGATCACTAGCACGTCGGGAAGCTAGTTTAAATGACAAACGTCAGTTTCCAGTATTGGTCCGCGATATTAGAGCATCGCGCCAAGGCTCATTTTCATGTTGGTCAATTTTCAGTGAGCCAAAGCGATTGCACTACGTCGCACCAAGCTTCCAGGTCTCATCCAAGGTGGCAATGCGATACCACCACATCGCGGCACCATGCATTTTCCTAGTTGGTAATTTCTAGAGACACAAGATTTAAGCCCTAAATAGCCTATTGTCCCATTATTAGCTCACTTATGTCAAGAAATAAAAGCTTTCTCTCAAAAATACAAAAGCCTAGCTTGAAGAATGAAGGTCAAAACTCAATAATTTCTTCAAGCACCTTGAAGAACTAATAATCCAAGGTATGTTAGGTGTTCATCCATGGGTTCCTTTCACCCATAGAGTCCACAAATCCTTTTTTAAAATACAAGATCGTTGAATTATGAACTTCTATGCTTGAATTGAATTGAATTCATGTTCATGTTATTGTTGGGTTTTAGTCCATGATTAAGTTACATGCTTTAATGAAATTAATTATTATATGTGTTGAATTACATGATGTTCATGATAAACCCTTCAATTCATAAGTTGATTGATGTAGCCATGATAACTATATGTTTTGATTATTGTATAACCTAAGCATGCTCCCCATGTGTTTGATAAAATTCCTATGTGAATGAAATAGTTCCATTATAACATGATAGCATGTATTCCCCTATTCATGTAAAAGTAGATGCATTACAAGTATTTGATTAAATGCCTCTATGAGTGAACTATGGACAAGTATACATTGTTATGATTTTCAAGAGTACATTATGCTTTATTTTTCATGCTATTGAGTCCTGGGGGTATTTAATAACCGATAATTTAGTTGTGTGCCTAGAGCTAGTGTCAGTTATAGAATCTTAGTTATATCTCGATCAGTAGTACTCTCAGTCAGCTACAGAACTCAGTAGAACTTAGTGGAAAACTCAGTAAGCTCAGTATTAGTTCAGTCTAGTTCAGTATACTCAGTTCAATATTAGTAAACTCAAGGATGGGGGCTCACCTGTCCGTAAAGGGTGTGATCCTTAGAAGCAATACTTGCATTCCAGAATTACGTAGCCAGTGTAGGTAGAGATATCAAACCTACCATTTAAGGGTTGATGAGGTGTTTTAACCTGCTAGATGAGAGTTCCACCATTGTCATTAGAGTACTTATCAGATGAGGGTAACTCTTCAGTGCCTTTACCGATGGTATGGTACTGACAACCTTCCAACTAGGGTCACAGGTTGGACCCCAACTCAGTTATCTTATTTGTGGCATGTCAATTAGATGATTACTTCCCACAGTCTCAATTTCTGTTCTCAGAATAAAACTCAATTTAGTTCTATAGAATCAGGACTGTCAGATACAGTCAACCAGTATTAGTAGATCAGTTATCAATAACTTCAGATATCAGTTACTCAGTATTAGAATTCAGGACTTAGCTTCAGACTAGCTTAGTCATATGCATTTATTTGTGTGCATAATAGTGCATACTCAGTATTAACAACAGTATTAGTTATCGATGTACTCTCATGTTCAGTTATTCTATGCCTTTCAGTCAGTTATGGTTCATGCATATGAACCCTTGCATTCAGCCTTACCTCATTTAGCATACCAGTACATTTCACGTACTGACGCATATTTTTTTTATGCTGTGATGTCTCATATCATAAGTTCAGACGCTCAAGTTCTCGACTGCGTATTGATAGATTTAGATTCAGCCAGCAGTAGTAGATTATCAGTTAGTCCTCATTATTTGAGGATATTTTTTAATTTTATTATTTTAGTAGACTCAGTTTTTCAGTAAATGGAGTTAGTTGGGGGATTGTACCATCAATTTCACTTTCAGATAGTTTCAGATTAGAGGCTTTTCGGACTAGTTTTCAGACAGTGTTCAGTTTTATAGATTGTTATTTTAGTTGATACATTTTATCAGTATTTATTGATTTTGAACCTTATGGCATTTTATCCTATTTTCCACATTTATTTTAGTATCATGTTTCAGTGCTCACAACAGATATTAGTCATGGGTCAACTTGTAGTTCTTTAGAGTCGTAAGCACTGTGTAGCATTCGGGGTACAAACTCGAGGCGTTACAGTTGGATATGATATTTTGAAAAACACTTGGATAGGGTCATTTTTTTGATAAGGTTGGATTGTGATTTAGATATAGTATATGAGTTGTGAACCCCCATAGGTCATACCTTATAGCTGTGAGCTTGAAGGGTGTATACAAAAAGTAATATAGTGGCTTTCATCATTCATCTTGTGAATATTGCATTACTTTACACTTGCATATGCATCTTTCTTGATTTCCTTAGATTCCTTGACTTGTGCTTAGTTTAGTGTATTTTTGTATATATTTGTGTTGTTTTTGTTTTATGTTTACCATTATATTTAAATTGCTAGTGAAGATGGTGTGAGCTATCGTTGGGACTTTTCTACTTACAGATGATGTGCTCATAGTATATTTTACTTATCTTAATTTCTAATTTGCTCAATTGTCCTATGATACCTACTGAGTACCAGTTGACTATACTCATTTCTACTATTCTTTTTTGGTGCTGATCCTAGTATGAGCATTTTTCATGGCAGCTGATTCATGCTTATCTGTGTGGTGATCGAGGTACTGGTAAGCTCTAGGGCATCACATCTGAATCCAAACCTTCACTTAACTATTTTTGATATTTTTACTTGGTTTTAGAGAAAGATATTCTTATTTCAGTATTTTGAGTTGTATTAGATGCTCTTAAACTTATGACTCTAGGTTTTGGAATTTTATGTTATTACTTTAGATTTTGTATTTTGAATACATTCCATATTTTTCATGACTTTATTCTAGAAGTCTTGCCTTATCTTTAATGTTTTTAAGTATTGAATTTTCTTCCCTATTTGTTTGAATTGTCTTTGTCTTGGTGATCGAATTACTTATTAAGTCTGGGCCGCAATAAGTGCCATCATGACCTAGTTTTTGGATCATGAAAAAATGGTATCCGATCCAGGTTCACCAATCTCATAAGTGTAAGAGTAGTACATCTTGTAGAGTCTCGTAGATCGGTATGTAGACATCTATATCTATTTTCGAGAAGAAATAAGATATCTTTAAAGAAACTTCTATATTTTATTTTCTAGTCATGCGGGTTGTTTTATCCAATGTTCTAAATTATGGTCCACTCTTTTTTGGATAAATGGTGAGGAATAAATTCTGTGAGGCTAAGGATATTGAGTCTACACCCAAGGATAGATCCAAAACTAGTGGGAGGGGTAGGGGTTACAAATTACCCTGAGGTGGAGGATGGGCATGAGGAGCTTCTCCTATCTGAGGTAGTGCTGGAGGACCTCCCTCAATCCAAAGGTTAAGTGAGCAAAGAATACGGGTCCAGCTTAGGTCCCTCAAAGTTTAGTTTTTACCCCACTTTTTGATGGTTTGTTGATTTAGTTATCGACTCAATTAGATGGTGTTCCCTTGAGTGTACCTGTTGTTCCTCTAATTCTGAGTATGGTACTGCCATCAGTGTCAGCATATTCTTATGGTATTTCTTTGACTCCAAGTGAGGTTCTATCATCTATACCGATATCTGCTTATGGTATTCCTCAGACTTTGAGTGGTATTCCACCTTCTGTGCTAGTATCTGATCATGGTATTCCTAGTTCACGAGTACAACCTTCATCTATAGTACCCTAGCACTATATATGGATTCTCATCCTGTTAGGCTTACTATTTCTCCAGTTGCTTTAGGTATAGTTATGTCTTCTGATGATCAAAAGAAGTTTGAGAGGTTTATTTGTTTGGGTTTGCCCAAGTTCAGTGGTGGTATTGGCGAGGATGCCTATGAGTTTTTGGTTAGTTGCCTGGAGAAGTCACATAATTTTGGATCCTTTGAGTCTCATAAACCTACTTATATTCCATATCAATTGACAAATTTGGTTAGGAATTGGTAGAGGCCATTTGCTAGTTCCAAACCTTTGGGCTTTCTTGCTATGACTTTGGCTCAGTTTTAAGGAATTTTTGGAGAGATTTGTATCATATAACCTGAGAGATCAAATATGTGATGAGTTTGATCACTTGGAGTATGGTTCCATGACTATTACTAAGTATAAGGCCTAATTTTGTAATTTATCTAAGTATTCAGATGTTTGTATCTCTACTAAGTCTAAGCATATTCAGAAGTTTGTAAATAGATTAGATGGTACTTACTGGTTGGCTATAGCTCAGATGGTAGTCTCATGGGATTCTTTTTATAGTATTATTGATCATGCCAAGATACTCAAGTCTATTATTAAAGATACTCTAGGAGGCACCAAGAAGATATGTCATCATGGTGTGTTTAGTTGACAAGCCTCTTGAGGTAGAGATTTATCTGGTAGAGTTTAACGCCCCGAGTTTTTAGTTCTTGAAAATTCCTAAAATCGTGCACTCACTGCCTTGACTACGACTTGGATTATGAGTCATAGGGTGTCTTGAGCAGTCGCTAGGACAATTATTAACCAAATCAATAAGTTTGTGGCTAGATTTAACTCTAAGTACGAGCGGCTTACTAAGAGTCGTAAGGATTTGTTACTAGCCGTTTAGTGTAAATCATAGGGTGTCTAGTGTATACCCTAATTTAGGTTTAGTGTTGGCTACAACTGGACCCTAAGAGTCGTAGGGTAACATTATGAGTCATGGCATTAAGTCGTAAGGCAAAAAATGTATGGTGCCTTAGTGGTTCTACCTTGGCTACAACTCGTTGTGATGAATCGTAAGGAGTGGTTACGAGTCAACGCTTGACCCGTTGTCAATGGCTACACTTTTTCAACTTTAAAATTAAGGGCATTCTGACTATTCCTTCTTACCAAAATTAAAACCCATATCTTATTAACCTTTTAAGGTGTCATTAGCACTTAGAAACAAATCTTGTAACTTCTCAAACACTCCAAAAGGCTTCCAAAATTCCCACTAGCAAGTCAAGCTAGGGTTTCATTAAGTTGATCATCCAAAAGTTCTGGAGTTAAATTCTCTTAGTAAAACTTGATATTTCAGGCATGTTACTCTTGCCTTATTTTTAATTTGTTAAAAGCACATGTTTTCAAGTATTGTTCATGAGATATTCATGTTGGTGTTATAATAAGAGTTGGGGGTTTTGAATGCTTGTTGTTAAGCAATGTTTTCCCATGGTTTACATAAGATTTGTCATTCTTTAATATGGGTTTAATCTTGTTGGTGCATGAGTATGGTGAATGAACTAAGGGATTGAGATTTCCCAAACTTATAACTTTTGACTTGGTTATGACTCCAAGCCCATATTGTGAAGTTGTTTTTAGTTATGAGAAATATAGTAATTTAACTATTCTAAAACTATTGCATTATGATGTTGAATTGAACTTTATAGTTGGTGTTTTCAAAAGCTATTGCATAATTAAACCAAGAGGGGTTATGACAGCGCCCAAGTGCACACAGAAGTGTACGTAATCTACCAAGTAATAAAGTGGCTTTCAAGAAAGCTGAATATCGATCCCATAGAGACTTGATTCGATAACAATTTGATTTCAGTTCACAATTTAGATTCAATTGATGTGATAATAACCAAAATAGAGTTTGGATATTGTAAACAAGAAAAAGTAAACAATGCGGGTAGTAAAGGTCTTAAGATAACCAATACGAGAAAACCCAGGGTTGAAGCACTCTGAACAATCATATTATGTTATTGGATTTCATTCGTTGACTTGCTTATCTTGGTTGTTGATTCGTAGGGTTAATTGTACAATTATGGTTTCCCAACCTCTAATCTTTTACCTAAGTTGAACCTTACAACTACATCCTTGAGCGGGGATGTAATAGTTCACTTAAGTTCTTAACAAATATCATCCTACATATGAATGAAGTTAGGCATCTAAGTACATCCCTGTCTTGGATACTAATTCAAGTTTCTTATTTTATAAAGAAACAAGAACCATACACTTCTTATTCCCATGTTCTATTGCCATATTCCCTCTCTCGAGTTGATAAGGTTTACAATGGATGTATTCTAAGGGTTACAAATCCTTAAAATAATTGAATTGAATTGGTCGGCTTGGTATTCAACCACCTTTTAATTGAATTGGCCGGCTTCGCATTCAACTACCTTTTAGCTTTCCCCAAAAGTGAATGGGGAAACAATGCCAGCCTCATATAATCTGAACTCACCCCCATCGGAGTGAATGTATCAGTAATATCAATAAAGGTTTGCAAGTGGACTTGTGGATCCTCATGTGAAAGCCCTGCAAACTATCCACTGCTGATAAGAAGATCCACCATATTGTTCTTTAACTTGAAATTTTCCCCAGCAGCCGGGCTTTGAATTAGGGAAGTAAAGTTTGTTGGAAGTGGGACTGCCACTTCTCTAACTATCCTGTGTGCTTGTTTTTATGCCACCATTATTGTAGGATTCTCTTGGTCGTCGTGGATTTGAGGAATTTTGGGGAGAAGGATTGCTTTTATCCTACCTTGGTGAAAGTCTTGCTCGGATTCAGGGTTTGGTTCTAACAACTCCCAATCCCTTGCCAGCTTATCAACCTAAAAACCTATTTCCTGCAACAACAAAACCAAGACCAAGCGTAAAAACACCAAATAAATCTAAAAGTAAAACTAAAATAAATAGTTGCCAAATAACAAGTCCCCGACAACAGCGCCAAAAACTTTATAACGCCCAAGAGCACATGCAAGTGTACGTAGTCTACCAAGTAATATAGTGGCGTTCAAAAAAATCCAAATATCGATCCCATAGAGACTTGATTCGATAACAATTTGATTTCAGTTCACAATTTAGATTCAATTGATGTGATAATAACCAAAATAGAGTTTGGATATTGTAAACAAGGAAAAGTAAACAATGCGGGTAGTAAAGGTCTTAAGATAACCAATACGAGAAAACCCAGGGTTGAAGCACTCTGAACAATCATATTATGTTATTGGATTTCATTCGTTGACTTGCTTATCTTGGTTGTTGATTCGTAGGGTTAATTGTACAATTATGGTTTCCCAACCTCTAATCTTTTACCTAAGTTGAACCTTACAACTACATCCTTGAGCGGGGATGTAATAGTTCACTTAAGTTCTTAACAAATATCATCCTACATATGAATCAAGTAAGGGATCTAATTATATCCCTATCGTAGATACTAATTCAAGTTTCTTATTTTATAAAGGAACAAGAACCATACACTTCTTATTCCCATGTTCTATCACCCTATTCCCTCTCCTGAGTTCATAAGGTTGACAATATATGTATTCTAAGGGTTGAAAATCCTTAAAATAGTTAAAACAAGAATAACAAAACAATCAATAATGATAAGCAAAGCAAACAAACTTAACCCATTGCAATAATACTCATGTTCTTGGCTTCAACACCAGAAAGGGGGCGTTTAGCCACAAATATTTATAATCATAATTATAATATAGTAATTAATGACTAAAAACATGTATGAAGTAAATAAAATTAATAAAAAACTAATTATGAAGTTGTATCATCCCCTTTATCTCTAAATTATGTCTAAAGATATGTAAAAATATGATACAACATGTATATATAACATAAGGGTAAGCCAAGTCCAAGTTAGAGTCGAATTAGAGTGAAAAGCCCAGGGGTGGAGTTGATCATGCATTTAAACCTCCATTCATATGGAATGGAGCATAAGATACACCTTCTATTCAATTTGAATAGAGCATGCGACACATGCTAATAGCATGATGCTACTGGAATTTGTCCTCCGAAATTTTGTTAAGTGTTGGTCCTTCCTCCTTCCATCCCTTGTCTTGTCGTGCCTTTACATTGATTTTCAATCATATATATCATCCATATTTCATAATATTAATTTAATAAAAGATCATACATCAACACACCACACGAATTAGATGCACAAACACACAACATCCATCACGATAAATAAAAAACAAGAGCTTAGACTAGGTTGATTTCCATGATCTTTCACTTTAAGTTTCCACTATTCTCTTGAATTATTTGAACTTTATACACTCCTAAAAACTTTTTACACATATAATAACACATTTAAAATCAGAAGGAACACATAGAACACAATAGAATCCAACAAGATAGACTAGACAAGAAGCTAGCTCAAGCTAGAAAGACTAGTTTTCTCTATTGAACTCTAATTGAATCTTTTATACCAACTAGTTGGAAAAACCTTGTAACCATTATAAACACTTGATTTAACACTTTGATACATATTTATATCATTATCTACCAATATAGTACAGAATCATCCTCAAAATAAAGGAAAAAAGGCCAGAATAGTGATGCTAGAATGCACAAATACACCCAACATTTGGTTATAAATTCCACAATAATGAAATTGTTATGGCATGTTGATGTTACCTTGAAAGTTTAGTTGGTGTGACGATACCAACAATGTTTCTGTAAATATGTATTGTGGTTTAATGAATGGAATTGGGTGACAATCATTTTAATTGGGATTTAAATAGGATTGTGTAGCTGAGTCATGAAAATAGTAGTTGAAGAGACCAATACTAAAAATTATGATTGACGATGTAGGGGTCTATATGACCAGGTGGTTTGATTCCTCATATTATTAATATTATATGATTGAGAGGCTCGAGTCCCCTATAACATTACATGATTTGGGGCTCGTGTCACCTGGATATGCAAGGAGGTTCGAGTCCCATAAAGTGTATATGCATACCCTCTAGTTCATGTGGTTACATGCACCAGAGACCTACCAGCTGGGGGAGAGCTGGGCCCATATAGCATGTGAGTGCCTTGTATGTTATGATGGTTGAGCTACACAATCCATACTAAGGTTTTAAAATGCATGTTAAGACATGTTCCCTATCCCAACATGTGACATATATATATATATATATATATTTATTCATATACATTGGATGATATGCATATAATCTCGAATGATTTTGAACTATTGATCACGACATTATGTTATCCCGTATCCCTGAGTTACATGCTAGCACTCCAACTGTTAATCATCATTGGACTCTGTATCCCCACCCGATGCAAGAACTAGCCATACTTCTACTTCTCCTGCTCAGTGATTAGGATCAGGGATGAGCTCGTGAGTTGGCATTGATATGGAGAGCTTCCATACATTGGAAGACTATATTTCATGTTTTGGTCTCTTATGTTTTAGACTCTTTAGAATTATTTTTGGCTATAGTCGGGGGCATTTCCAAACACTTTATTGATATACAGTTTTGGTTCGTGTCTTGAAGGCTTTATTGGAATACTATGGACATGGGTGGTGTGGGCGGGTTGTTTTAGTCGGTGGTTATTTTTTGATCAATAAAGTATTGATTGTTCTTGAATCTATCTTGATATATGTTCAAAATTTATCCGATATTGAGAATATTGTGTTTACCTGGTTAAGTGAAGGGGTGGTATTTTATCCACATACGATTTAAGATACCCATCACGGCCCGGCCCTTGTTTTGGTCACTACATAGATATTTCCATAGTTATCATGGTATGTCAGTTGAGGCTGCTTTATAGGGATCAGGTAGTACACCTTCAGGTTCAACAAATCTAGGTAGTTAGACATATGGCTAAGCAGGTTATTTTAGTTATGTTTGACCCTCTTAGTGCGATTCTAGGGTAAGAGAGTATTTTTTTTGTCATGAGACTGGTTATTATGCATGGAATTTCTCCTGATGTACATTGGGTCATGCCTAATAAAGTTCTAAGCTTCAAATATACCCTAATCCTATATTTGTAGTAAGAGGGGGTTCATAGAGTGGTTTGAGTAGTGATTGAGGTAATCAAGTGTAAGACCCCACAAAATCTTAAGCTTAATTCAGTCCATTTATGCTTGTTAAGGGGGTCCCATACTTAGAAGGTTCTAACGAAGTTCCCAGAAGTAGCCTATTATTGGCCTTCAAAAGCTAGCAATTGATGTGTGAGCTAATGCTAACACATTTGAGGACTTTAACTAAGAATAATTGTGAAGTCTTAAGCAAATTTTGCCATTTTTAATTGCTTTATGTTTGATTTTGCAGTAGAAGCTAAGATGATAGAGAACCAACAATAATGGAAGCAAATGAGCTAAAATTTGAAGTAAATAAAGGCAAAGTATGGATGACGACATTTGTGATAAGTATTCAACCCTGTGATAAGCTATCAGCTTCATCGTCAGTAGTAGATAGAGAATTGGCCTAAGTTGAAAGCTCTGATGATATTTTCTGATAGGACATCAAGGAACTGATAAGTCATCAAGATTGCTGTCAGCCTAAGACAGAACATGAAAGATGAGGAAAATCCTTACCGACATTTGTTATAGGTAGTCAAGGAGTTGATAGGGCATCACCATTTGTCGTCAGCATTAGGCAGCCAGTACCAAAAGCATAAAGGAAGCTGGTGACATTTGTGATAAGTTGTCATCCTCCTGATAGACTATCACAAATGGCATCATCTAATTTGAGGAATTTCTAAATTTTATTATTTTATTTCCATAATTTGGGTGAACTATTTAAAGGCTTGTTTAGGGTTTTCTTAAGGGTTCCGAACTTTGAGTTTAGAGACAATACTTTGATATTTTTCTCCCTCTTCTTTTGTCTTGAGAAAGCAATTACTTTAAAGAGACTATCATCATTATTGTGGGATTTTCTTTGGTGATTTAATATAAGAGTCTCTAATTTCTATTCATCTTTTGGTAATTTCATATTTCAATGCATGAATTCATCTAGTTGCTTCGATTATTAAGTCATGAGTAGTGAAATTCCTTTAACCTGAATTATGGGTTCTAGGGGTAGGTCTTGATAAGGTGTTGAGTGTTAAAGATTCAAAAGGTGGTAGGAATCCTTGATAATTTTGATGTTTTAATTACTGTCTGTTGGTTGCAAATGAAAGATAACACCTGCTATGATTTTCTTGAGAAAGAATTAAATATAGTGGGAAGTGAATTATCAACAGGGACTTGGAAACACTAAACTTCTATTTAATAATTAGCGCTGTAACAAGGTTGGTTAACGCTAAGTCCGAGAGGATTAGGTAATTAAATGCTTAAGTAGGCTGAGAGACATTTAAGCATAACTTCACTAAAGATAACTTGTTGTCCTACCTACCGTGAGAATCTTGAACCAGTAGTAGCATCTGTCAAGTACCAAAACCCCTAGTGAACATAATTCTAGTTTTTCATAAACTCTTTATTACAAACATTTAAACTAAAGTTACCAACAATTACTTGTTAACTAAAACACCCTTTTTTTTTTGGAAACATCCAACTATTAGTTGATTAAATCACAAACGACTTACGTTCACATCATATTTCCTGTGGGATTTGACCCCAACCTAGTTGGATTTTATATTGACAACGATCGCTTACATTCTCGTTGAGAGGTGTAGTTTGAGCGTTATTAAAAATGGCACCATTGCCAGGGAATATGGTTGAAAATTGAAGTTTGTGTGCGCAAATTGACTGTTAGTCAAGTTTTCTAGTTTTATGTGTCTTTGTTGTTTTTGTTTATTTTTAGGATATTTATAGTGTATGCCAAGAACCAACAGTTCCGAAGAACCGTTATTACCACCTAATCCGGAACCACAACAAATTGGAAAAAGGCAGAACAATAAGAGGCTGACAGATTGGCAGCCTTAGCTAGAGTTCAGGTGAATGTGCAAAATGTCGGGAAACAAGCACGATATCCAAATCCTGAGGACTAAGATTTGGGAGATGAGGAGTTGCTGAATCCTGGTAACCCAAGGCTTGCAGAGTAAATAGCTGCACCAGTACGGCGTAATGTTAACAGGAACCGTCCGTTCTGAGAAAGGCAAGAGTACCAGCCGGTCCAGTATGATCTCAATGATGATAATGATGAAATGGATGGTGTAGGTGCAATGGGTGCAATTATTCCTCCACCGTTGGCACCTGGGGTAAAATTCAACATTATGAGTACTATGATTCATCTCCTAAATCTGAAGGGGTTGTTTGGTGGCCTTCCTGGGGATGACCCGAACTAGCATCTGGTGAATTTTGTCACCATCTGCAAATATTTTGATAACCTAGGAGTGGGCTAGAATGCTATCCGATTGAGATTGTTTCCATTGTCTCGTTCAGGGGAGGCAACATTGTGGTTAAATAAGCTGACACCCGATTCTATAACTAACTGGAGGCAATTAAAAGAAGCTTTCCTAGAAAGGTTCTTTCCGCCTTTCAGTAGCGTATAGTTGAGGGACAAGATCAACAACTTTAGGCAGCTCCCAACTGAAGCATTGCATCAAACCTGGGAAAGATTCAAGAATAAGCTGACACAGTATATGAACCACAACATGACGGATGTACATTTGATGGAGACTATGTACAGGGCTCTTAACTCCGTTGCAAAGCCAATTGTAGACAATGCTGCGGGTGGTTTGTTTGTTGATCTTACATTCCCAGAGGCTTCAGAGATGCTGAACAGAATGACCAAACAGAGTCAGCAATGGCATACTAGAGACTCTGTGGTGGCCAGCCCCACTGCTTCTGTAGGTATTACTGCAGAACAACGCAAAAGAGAAGAGGAGTGTGACCAAGACATGGCCCACCTTAAAATGTATATGGACTTACTAACCAAGAACTTGCTATTAGGCAATATTGAAAATGTGAAAGTTGTGGGATCTCTAGACAAAAGTGAGGTTGATGTAGATGAAGAGGCTAACTATGTTAATATCGGGAGGTTTTCAAGGCAATAGCCAATGGAATCAAGGTCGGACTTACTATGATAAACCTGGTTATAATGATAGGAAGCAAGGAAATTGGAGGAATAACAATGACAGGAGCGGGTTATATATTCCTCCTGGAAATTGTGAGGCTGCTTCAACAAGTTCTGAAAAGATTTCAATGGAGGACATGATGGCAAAGTTTTTGAAGAAAGTAGAAGCTACCAACTCTGGTGTGACCATCGTAAAAACCTATCTAACCTCCATCAGTCAGTTGGTGCACTCTCACTCCACCGCAATCAAACAGTTGGTGTAGAGGATGAGCCAACTCTCTACAGCATTCAACTAGAGAAAGAGCGGAATGTTACCAAGTGATATGGTCCAAAATCCGTGGAATGATGGCTCATGCATGGCTATTACCACTAGAAGTGGTAAGATATTACTTGGCCCTTCTGTGGGCAAACCTATAGTTGATAAGGTAGTTGATGTTAAATCGGAAGGAAGTGGTCCAGTGGAGTATGAGAAGCTGGATAATTCTGATGATGCTCCGAATAAAAGCAAAGAGAAGAAAAAGGAGGTAGTGCTAAAAACTATCCCAAGACCACCACCTCTATTTCCTCAGTGGTTAAAGAAAAAGGTTGATGATGCAAAATTCATCAAATTCATGGTAATGCTCATGTAATTAGCAATAAATATCCCTTTGGTTGAGGTAGTTGAGCAAATTCCAGGATACACGAAGTTCATGAAAGACCTTGTGACTAAGAAATGGAAGGTTATTCATGATCCAGAGGATAATCTCTTTCATTGTGGAGCTATCTCTACAAGGTCTTTAGTGCAGAAAAAGGCAGATCCGGGAGTGTTTACCATCTCGTGTACTATTGGGTCCCTGAATTTTACAAAAGTACTATGCGATTTGGGAGCCAGTATAAACCTAATGCCACTCGCTGTGTACAAGAAGCTGGGTTTGGGAGATCCTACCCCAACGAATATGCGATTGGTGATGGCATATAGGTCTGTAAAGCAGCCAGTAGGTATATTACATGATGTATTGGTAAAGATGGCTGACTTTATTCTGCCTGCTAATTTGGTAGTCTTGGACTGTGAGGTGGACTTCAAAGTGCCCACCATTTTGGGTAGACCATTCCTTGCAACTGGGAGAGTGATAGTGGATATGAAATTGAATGAGCTGAAGTTTAGGTTCAATGACAAGGAAGCAAGATTCAAAATACACTCATCCATGACACCGACAAAGGAGATGAGTGTTTTCTCAATCGTGGACGTATTCTATGAAGATGGTAAAGGGGTATCAATAGGTTGTCTTGGTAAAGTCTTAGTAGTCAAGATAACCAAGTCATGCTGCAATAGTAAATTAGGCACTATTGGGAGGCAACCCAAAATTTTTATAGTCCAGCAAATTATTTATTTTTGTAGTTAGGTTCTAGTTCAATGAAGGTGGAATCGATATATCCAGCCAAGTGCTCCTGAGGACATTTTTGATGGGCTGTCACAATTGTGATAACCCATCAGCTTTGTCGTCAGAAATACCAGCTCTGAGGCAATTTCTATTAAGGCTGACGATATTTGTGATAAGCTATCAAAATTGTGACGGCTTATCAGAAATGTCATCACAAAAAGCTCAACATTAGCAGAAACTGTAGGCCAAATTAAAAAGACCCGACCCGACCAACAGCTTGGCCTTTCCACCTTTCTGCTTAGTTTTTATTTCTTTAAGTTATTCTCTTTCCATCTTTAGTTTATTTTATTCCCTTTTCAAAGTCTTTCCCACTAAAACAAAAGAAAGTTTCCTTGTATATGTGGGTTTGCAATCAAAATCAAGAACCTCTCTTTATTTTCTCTTGCTCGTGTAACCACATTCAAGGCTCCCATCAGGTATGCTCGAAACCTAGCCTTTCTTTTTAAGTGGTAAGTGATAAATTGATAAAAACCTAAGTTCCCAAGAAGCTTGAACCATATTCAGCTTGAAAAATGGCTAAAAATTGGAACTAAGGTTTAATGTACGAGCTTAAGGTTTAAAAGTTCAGCTAAAAAACAAAAATTGAGTGGATTTTAAGAAAAAAATGAGAACAAAAATTAAGTTAAAATTAAGTTTTTGTTTATTGCTGACGATATTCGTGATAAGCTATCACAACTGTGATGGCTTGTCAGAAATGTCGTCAAAAGTCTATAAGAATTTTGTGGGTTCTGTTTAGGGTTGACGATATTCATGATAAGCGATCACAACTGTGATGGTTTATCAGAAATGTCATCACACCTAGGACCTGAAGTATTACTAAACCCTTTCAAGGTTTGTGGAATTTCAATGATAAATGTGTTTGTGTTTATACTGTTGAGGGTCTCTTAATGGTTTTTCTCTTGCTACAGGTCTTGAAATGGTACCCAAAGGAAAGAACTCAAAATCCATAGAGAAAGTGACCAAGGGAAGTGTACCTTAGAGACTCTTCAACGAAAAGTTTGATTATGAAGAGGAAGAGCCTTTGCTCAGGAAGCAAAAGAAAAAGCGAAGCCCTAAAAAGACTCTACCACCCCCACCAGTTGAGGTGGAGGAGAGTGAAGAATGTGAAAATGAGTTAACAACATCCAAGCATACAATTTCTGAGCAGACGGTCTCTGAGGAACAAGAGTCTGAACATGCTGAATTTGAAGAGCATAATTCAGATCATCCTGATTCTGAGGGGTATGAATCTGAGGGACCATCAATTGAGTCTTCTTCTGCTGAGCCACAAGATGATGAAGACTCTCCGATTCGGGGAACTATGGTTAAATGCAAGAATCCTAAAGTCGGAGATGGTACTAGATAGTAGATTCCCAAAGCCTAGAAAATCTTCTTTGATGGGCTTCGTAAAACCAACAAAAGAGCTGTTAGGAGGCCAATCTTTGAGGAGAAGAGAATCATCACTATGGGGTTGAGCAGGTACCCGGAGGTGGATCATAAATTTAATGGCTATGATTTGGGATGGACTACACGAGGAGGAAATTCATTTTGCCTTACACTAGTTAGGGAGGTCTATGCTAACTACCAAGCTCGCTTGGAAAACATGTGTATAGAAGGAGAGAAAATAGCTGACCAACCTTTGTTGGTTAAAGTTTTGGTATGGGGTATAATGGTTGAGGTTTCTAAAGCAATAATCAATAGGTTCCTTTATGGCCCAAACTTCACTCCTCAGTCCATTTCACCTACTTTCTATGCCCAGTTGAAGCATCAAGAAAATCAACGGAATTTGTTAGTCACCCTTATAGCCGATGGAGAACCGAAATGGCTATCAAATCTGAGTGAAATGATCTTCAAGGCCTCCCTGACTTCAAAGGCAAGATTTTGGTGGGGTATTGTACATACGTGGTTGTGCTCACAGATGGTGATAATATCCTCGGGGATGATAGAGCAATATTAGTCACAAGTTTTATGGCTAACCTCAAGTTAAATTTTGGAGAGATTATCATCGAAGAGATAAAAATTTGGGTCTCGAGATCTAATACAACATATCCCTTCCCTTGTTTAATTATAAGGTTGTGTAGGACAGCAAATATGCTGAACATTGTAGGGTTAGATGAAGAACTCTTTGCCAGGAAGACCCACAATCCAATTTGAAATGAGGAAAATCAGCCAAGGCTAATACTTGACAGGGGCACAGAGATTCCAACTGATCCACCGGTTACAGGTACTAGTTCAACACCTAATGCAGAGGTACCTGATTCTGAAGCTGTACCTCCAATATCTGCAACAATAGCAGAATCATTAGTGCCTAAAACTGAGATAATTCCTCCAACTACAGTGCCTACAATAGAATTTTCCTTCAACCCTATGAATTTCAGAAGAGTAGCAAAGCATTTTATGTGGTACGAGGCTCAACTTAAACACTTTGCCAAGCAATTCGCAGCTGCAGTTGACAAAAGAGTTAAGGCTGCACTTGAGCCTTACAAGGCTCTGCCAGACCGAATTGGTGAATTGGAGAACCACTTTAATCTGCATTTAAAAGAGAGGTCAGCTCCAGATATGGCATTATTCAGATTAGACCTAGACAAAGTAAAGGAAGAGGTTGGAAAGCTATAACAACACCAATTTATGGTGTCATTAGATCCAGTAGCTGAAGAGTGTTCGGGAGAAATCCTGATTCTTGATCTCATGGAGGAGCCAGTAAAGAAAAAAAAAGGAAATGTGAGAAGAAAGGAAAAGAAAAGAGAGGGATCCCCGACATTAATGAAGAAAGAAAAGCAGCAAAGAGGGCAAGAAAGAAGTCTGAAAAGGAGGAGATGAAAAAGGTGAGAAGTGAGTCCTTAATGGACAATGAGAGATGGGAGACAGCCATCCGAGGGAGAGCCACAAGTACCTCTACTAGTAGGCCTTTAGAGACTGATAGACCAGCTACATCAGAACAGAGAGAGGCTCTTGATGGAGATGTGGTAGCAAGGTCAGGAACCTATGACCCCTGGGATTGATCTATTCTAGGTATGCTTTAACCCTTAGTTTAGATTTTCTTTAATTTTAAGTTAAGGGTGTAGGGTAAATTTGATTTTGTAAAATTTTGTAGTCAACTAGGAGAAATACTTATAATTGAGGTAGTTGAATTGTTTTTGTGATTTTTTTACACCTCTTCAAGTGGTCTACTACTTTAAACTGAGTGATTTGCATTTAAGTGTGACCACCGTGCATCTTTGTATGACATTAGTTCTAGTAACATAATAATCATTATGAAACAACTGCATGAACTGAATGAGTAGTCAAGAGAGATATACCCATGCGCCAAGTGTGTGTGTGAGATATTACTCAGTTCTCTCTATATGCTGAAGCTAGAATTTTTTTGGTTAGTCTTACCTAGGTTGAAGAATAAGGGTAAGGAAAGGATCATAGGCCATTTTAATATTAGCTCACTTTAGCCTAAATGAGCTTCCCTATGTGTATCATATCCCTTGATCCCTATTTTTAGCCTAATTAGCCTATTTCTCTGTATGACACCTATCACCTTCTCATTTAGATCATAGTAAACCTGTTTTAGCCCTGCTCCTCCTTGGACACTGTGCACCTTAACTTAGGCAAATGGCCTAAGTTGAGGGTGGCTATAATAGGGGTGTGTTATATAGAATGAGTATGAATAAAAGTAGCATAAAAGAAGAGAATAAAAAGCTGGGTGCAGAGGAAAAGAGCAATAAAAAGAAAAATTGTGAAAAAGAATAAGTAATTGAGAAAAGACTGCACCCATCCTAAATAATTGTGATCAAGAAAAGAGAAGAGCGGAAAAGGCTAATAAGTGAAACCCCAAAAAGTTAGTGTAGTGTCAAGGAGGCTTAGTCACTTTAAATACCATCGAGTATCATACCATCCCCTAGCCTACATTACAAGCCTAAGAGAAGTCCTATAGTGATCCTAGCTGACCTAACTAAAGATCTGGGTAATGAAAATATGGGCAAGCCTATAGTACTTGGCATACACTGATTGGAACTTCATTCTGAGAGTGAGTGTTTTGATTATCCCCATGGTTATATAAATAATTCCTGATATGAGATGGGGGGATTTCTTTGCTGTAAGGGCACACTGTTACATTACTAGTTACTAACTTGTTTGGGGAGTGTAATACTGGTCTATACATGGTTGTTACAGCTGAATTGATGCCATATTTTGATTCCTGTGTGTTGCATTGGTGTTCTTCATTATTCTTAAATTGACTGACTTTGGAGATGGTGAAAGTGTTTTGAGATGATATGGATGATTGACTGCCAAATGTGCTTTGTATTCTCTTAGTTGTGCTGAGTTGCTTGAGGACAGGCAATTGTTTTAAATTGAGGGTGTTGATGTGTGAGATAGTGCTAACATATTTGAGGCTTTTAACTAAGAATAATTGTGAAGTCTTAAGAAACTTTTGTTATTTTTGATTGCTTTATGTTTGATTTTGCAGTAGAAGCTAAGATGCTAGAGAACCAACAAGAATGGAAGCAAATGAGCTAAAATCTGAAGTAAATAAAGGTGAAGTGTGGCTGATGACATTTTTGATAGGTCGTCAGGCCTATGATAAGCTATCAGCTTCATCGTCAGTAACAATTGGCCTAAGTTGAAAGCTGTGACGATATTTTGTGAAAGGACATCAAGGATCTGATAAGTCGTTAATATTGCCGTCAGCCAAAGGCAGAACATGAGATTTGATGAAAAGCCTTGACGATATTTATGATAGGTCATCAATGACTTTATAGGGCATCACCATTTGTGATCAGTGTTAGGAAGC
The DNA here is from genome assembly GCF_002878395.1 of Capsicum annuum. Lineage (NCBI taxonomy): Eukaryota > Viridiplantae > Streptophyta > Magnoliopsida > Solanales > Solanaceae > Capsicum > Capsicum annuum. The sequence continues at coordinate 26,298,394 of NC_061117.1, read as the reverse complement.
GAGTACCAAAAGCATAAAGGAAGCTGACGATATTTGTGATAAGTCGTCAGCCTCCTAATAGGCTATCACAAATGGCGTCATCTAATCCGAGAAATTTCTGAATATTATTATTTTATTTCCATAATTAGGGTGAACTTTTTAAAGCCTTGTTTAGGGTTTTCTTAAGGGCTCCGAACATTGAGTTTAGAGATGATACTTTGATATTTTTCTCCCTCTTCTTTTGGCTTGAGAAAGCAATTACTTTAAAGAGACTATCATTATTATTGTGGGATTTTATTTAGTGATTTAATTTGAGAATCTCTATTTTCTATTCATCTTTTGGTAAGTTCATATTTCAAAGTATGAATTCATCTAGTTGCTTTGATTATTACGTCATGAGCAACTACATTCCTTTAACCTGAATTATAGGATCTAGGGGTAGGTCTTGATAAGGTGTTGAGTGTTATAGATTTGAAAGGTGGTTAGACTCTTTGATAATTCTAATGTTTTAATTATTGTCTGTTGGTTGCAAACGATAGATATCACTTGTTTTGATTTGCTTGAGAAAGAAATTAAATATAGTGGGAAGTGAATTATCAATAGGGACTTGGAAACACTAAACTTTTGTTTAATAATTAGAGCTATAACAAGATTGGTTAACCTGAAGTAAAATATGGGCAGTGAATATAAATTTCCTAAGTACGAGAGGATTGGGTAATTAAATGATTAAGTAGGTTGACAGACAATTAAGTATAACTTCACTAAAGATAACTTGTTTTCCTACCTACTATGAGAATTTTGAACCACTAGTAGCATCTGTCAAGTACCAAAACTCCTAGTGAACATAATTCTGATTTTTCATAAACTCTTCATTAGAAATATTTAGACTAAAGTAACCAACAATTACTTGTTACTAAAACCCCTCCTTTTTTGGAAACATCCAACTATTAGTTGATTAAATTGCAAACGACTTAAGTTCACACCATATTCCCTGTGGGATTCGACCCTAACCTAGTTTTGTTTTATATTGACAATGATCGCTTACATTCTCGTTGAGAGGTATAGTTTGAGTGTTATCAACAATCTCATTTCACCAACTTAACATCCTTTAATGATCTGTGCTTTTGTTAATTCATGATCAGAGAGGTCCATACGTGGTCACGGAAAAGTTTTGAATTTTTTGGACCATGTTTAGACCATATTTGGAAGCCCAAATCACTGGACCAATGAAATATTAGTGTGCCGCATCACCAATCACGTTGGTTGATATTTTTGTAGGATGATAGGGTTAAAGTACTGAGGCTCGATGTAATGATAGCGCGACGCATCGACTATCGTGTCGATGCCATGACGCGCCATATCGCTAGTAGCGTCGTTTCCCAATTCTCAATCATTTATAAGCTACGTCCTCAGGGTTATTTTAGTCTTTTTCCCACGCCCTTCAGCCATCATAACATGAAATATAGCCCTTTTTTGGCTAATCCTATTCATTATTCACAAAATCGTCAAGTACAAAACCCTAGGACTATTAATTCAAGATTCTATTTCCAAGTAATTCCACCATCAACCTTTAAGAATTCACCAACTAAGGTATGTCAAGTGTTGATTTATGGATTCCTTTCATCCATGAAGTCCAACAACCCTCTTTCAAATTATAAAACATGATATTTATGTTGTGGGTTGTTTGTAACCATGTTTATCTTATTGTATGATTCCCAAGTTGGAATCTTTATGTGTTTTTTTTTATGAAACTACCTTAGCATGCAAGTTGAAATCCATGAATTGAGTTGTTTATGATGTTTAAGTTGATGATTACATCTATGCCCTAAGTTGTGCATGTAAGGTGTTTGACAAAATGCCTAAGAGGATAGAAATTGCGTATTATATCTCAGTTGTGACATAAATAATAAATGCTTGCTTTCCTCTTATGACCAAGAATGACTTCCATGATATTGTGTGCATTATGAGTATTTGATGGAATGTTTATGAGATTAAATTTATGAAAGTATGATATGTCTATATGCAATTCCATCCATGTAAAACATTATGATAACCATGTGCTTTATGAAATCCCCAACTTATTGTATTATGAATTATTGATATTGGTCACATATTTAAGAAGTGTTAAGTTTTATCAGTTTCATGCTATTGAGTCATGGGGGTACTGTTCCCGACAATTTAGTTGAGTGCCTAGAGCCAGTGTCAGTTTTCACGATACTCTCAGCCAAGCCATGATCATTATAATTTAGTCAGTTACATAACTGAGGAAAACTCAGTAATCTCAGTACCATCGATAATCTCAGTACCATCAATAATCTCAGTAACCTCAGTTATCTCAGTTAGTTATCAGATCTCAGTAGTATTCCATCAGTCAATGGAAATTTAGTGAACTCTTTTCAAATAGACTAAAAAATACTATCAGAAACAATTTAGTTTAGTTTAAATCAGTTTAGTGTCTGTTCAGTTGGGAGTAGGATTCAACACCGAGTGAACCCAAGGATGGGGACTCACCTGTTAGCCAGTAGAGGGTGTGATCCTTAGAAGCAATCCTTGCTTTCCAGAACTATGTAGCTAGAGTAGGTTGAGATGTACCCTATGAGTTTAGGGATTATACACCTCATCTGAGTTTTCCTACTAGGAGGGGTTGACGAAAGAGCTCCTTGTCAGAGAGGGTTTACTCATAACTTATCTTTACCCGTGGCACGGTAATAATAACCTTGTAGCTGGGGTTACAGGTTGAACCCCACCAGTTCAATTTTGGGGTATGTCGGTTAGATAATTACCTCCTACAGTCTCAGGTTTGGATCTAGTCTCAGTAATAAAATTCAGTTCAATTCTATAGTTTCAGGACTGTCAGATACAGTTGCTCAGCTCAGTACAGAACTCAGCTTGTTCCATCAGGATCAAGACTGTTAGATACAGTCACCCAGTTAATAGTATATTAATTATATAAAATTCATTTTACCAGTATTCAAATTTTAGGGCTGTCAGATACAGTCAATCAGACTAGTTCTTCATAATCAGAATTATCAGAAATAGTCATTCCTTTATTAGTAATATTACATCCATTCCTCAGTACTCAATAGACTTAGTCATTCAGTATCTCAGTATTATTACTCAGATATTAATAAATCCACATTATCAGCACTCATGAGTCAGTGTTATCATAATCTCAGTTATAGTTACGCATTCATGCATGTATTATCATGTTCATGTTATTCAGTCAGTCAGTATTGTTCATGCATATGAACCATTGGATTCAACCTACCTCACTTGCATACCAGTACATTCAATCATACTGAAATATTTGCACTATGGTGTTTTATACCATAGGTTCAAAAGTATGCGCTCCACAGTATCAGTAGCATTCTAATTTTAGCAGTCAGAGTCAGCAGTCAGTCCTCATTATTTGAGGATGTTATTATTTGATTATTTTATTTTTTAGTACTTTGTTTATTTCAGCAGATGGAGTTAGTTGGGGGATTATGCCATCAGCTCCATAGATTTCAGGCAGTTTAGATGCTTTCAAACTACAACACGTTCAGACAGTTATTTCAGCTGTTTTGGTATTACTATACCATATTTTCCATTATGTATCATATTGAACCTTGCGGCCTTTCAGTTTATGTTTCCGGATTTATGAAATTATTATTATTATTCAGTGCTCAGTTACAGATATCAGTCATGGATTAGCTTGTGGTCCTTTAAGATTATAAAAACTATGTAGCATTTTGGGTACTAGATTTGGTGTGTTAAAAACTTGGTATCAAAGCCTAAGGTTCAACACTTTCCTAGGAAGTCTGAAAAGCCACATCTAGTAGAGTCTTGTGCATGGGTGTGTTGTGCACCATACTTATGTGCAGGAGGCTATGAGATGTTGTATGAATAGTTTCCCTTCTTTCAGTATTCATGTCATTCCAGTGAGCATAATCTAAAATTATTTTCTTAGTCTAATCTACTTCTTTCTCCCACTTACAGAATATGCCTTCCAAAAGGGCTAGCAAAAGGAGAATTGGTAATCAGTCAGCACCTCAGCCCATTCAGGTAGATCCCCTGGATGAATATATTTCCCATGCTGAATTTAGGCATCATTGACTACTCTAGCCAATTCTGTCATAGCTCAGAATGAACGACCAGCTGTTATTCCGGCCATCCTAGTGGCCAATTCAGCTGCAGCCAGGATTTAGGACTTCACCTGAATGAATCCTCCCCTATTTTTCAGTTCTAAGTGCGAAGAGGGTTCATAGGAGTTCCACAACTAGGATCAGGAAAGTCCTCCTAGTGCAACCACTTGTATGCTTCAGATCCCTCATTTACGTGTTCATGTTTCTTTAGATTTAGGAGCTTCTTTTCTTTTGTAACTCCTTTCATAGCAGTCAACTTTAAGCTCAGACCAAATTTTAACAGGACCTTTTCCAATCTCTTCCCTAGTGAGATAGTCCAGCATAGCCTGATAGGTATTCAGTAACTGTCCGGTTATGATATCTCAGAAATTTAGGCCTTCAGATTCTAGTAGTAATGCCAGTATATGTAGAAAATCAATAAAGAAAGATGATTCCTGACCCATTCCTAGTGGTCAGTCAAACTCAAATTATGTCATGTATACCCTCAGTTTAGATCTCTCGGTGAATCTATAGTGTTAATGTTCTATCCTGTAGGCCTTAGTTACAATGTTATTTATTAATTAGTATTCAGTAAAGGACTCAGATAGTCCTACAGAACTATGCTCTTCAATTATTATTTATTTAGCCATCAAAATTCAATACTTCAGTACCAGTCTAACCGTCAGTTATTAGGAACAAGTATCAGTCTTAGTTATAGTCTGAGTTATGGTTAGAGTCTCAATTACCATCTTAACTACAATCTCAGTCCCAGTCCTAGTCTAGTCAGATCAGAAACTCAGTCCAGTTTTAAGATTTCCCGACCATAGCATATGGCCATCAGTTACTCAGATATTAGTATTTTAGTACCTTAGTTTAAGAATGTTCCTGAATTATGTTAGATGCCTGGTATTGCACTCCTAAGGTAGTACAGTTTTCCCTTACTCATGCTTAATTACCTCATATTACCTAGTCAGTTATTACCTTCTATGAATAACACTCTATAGTTTCAGTCCAACTATCCCAATCAAGTGCAATTCAGTTTTACATGTCCAGTATTCAGCTATCATTCATTCAGTCAATTAGGTAAATTAGTATATCTATACATTCGTGCTTAGCGCCCATGTGAATCTCTTCAGTAGTCTCAGTTATAGTGCATAATGTTTAGTCACCTTATCTTAACTGATGTTTCATAGGCCTTGCCTCCTAATTCAAAATAATCCCAGCCATGTAGTGATCTCCTATTCAGATGTCCTTGATAGGCCAGACCAAGATTTATTTTCTCCCTACCATCACTAGAACTCTATAGAAATAATGTCATATAAATTCTCTCATCATGTATAAGTTTTCAGCATGAGTTAGTCCACAAAGACAGTAATTTAGTTTAGTAATCAGACAACAAATTTGTATGGTGTAGTTTCCCATCTCTCCACCTAATCCTACCTTCAGAAATCTCAAGAATGTACCTGTTCCATGATAGAAAATCCCAGTAGTTGTAAGATCAGCTCAGTTCATATATCAGGTCTTAGCTTCAGATCCCAGATATTCAGCTGCGATTCAGTTCGTAGGTGTCCTGTGCATCATCCCAGTTTTCCTCAGTATCTCAGTCAAGTCAGTATTCTTATAGGGACATAATGTCCCAAGGGGGAGATACACGATAATTCCCTGAACTCTCATGACGAAAAATATGCCATTATCTCTTTTCATAATAAATCCAGTTTGGAGTAAGGGGGTACTTCTCAGTTGACCCTTAAAATCTGATCTCAGCCGTATTACACGTATTTAAGGTACTCAATTTAGATCACGATATCTAGTTCATGTATTACGTTCCAGACTCAGTTATGTTCACGTGTTTCTGCTCATGCATATTTAGTAATTAATTTTAGGCTTATTAGCATTTTTAGTTTAAGGAAATAGTCTCCCTTGAACTTATCCAGTTTCATGCTTAGATTTCCATGATAAACTTGGTATCAATTACCACTGCATATTCAGTCGTGCATTCATGTGTCAGATCAGTTATGTATTCATGCATCAGATATTCATGTTCAGTATAATATATTTAGCTTATCAGTCATGAATACATGCATCAGATATGCATGCTCAGAACAAATATCAGCAAATCAGTGATGTCAGTCATGTATTCATGTTTCAGTTGTTAATGTTCAGCATGTACTTTAGCTTATCATTTCCCCTATCTCAATCAGTCTTATTTAATGATGAATGTTCCTAAAGGAGATATATTGTAAGATCCTACGAAATCCTAAGCTTAATTCAGTTTGTTTATGCTTGTTAAGGGGGTCCCGTACTTAGAAGGTTATAACTAAGTGACCAGACTTAGCCTATTATTGGTCTTTAAAAGTTGGCAATCTCATTTTGCTACCTTAACATCTTTTAATGGTCCGTATTTTTGTTAATTCATGATTAGAGAGGTCCATAGGTGGTCCTAGATAAGTTTTAGATATTTTGGACCACATTTAGACCATGTTTAGAAGCCCAAAATAGTGGACCAATACGATCTTGGCATGCCGCATTGCCAATCGTGTTGGTAGATATTGTTGTAGGTTCCCAGGGTCAAAGTACTGAGGCTCGACGCGATGAAGGTACGACACATTGACTATCGCATCGATTCCATGATGTACCACATCGCTAATAGCGGTTGTGCCTAGTTCTCAGTCATTTAAAAGCCGCATCCTCAGGGTTATTTCCTTCTTTTTCCCATGCCTTTCAGCACTCATAACATGAAATTTAGCCCTCTTTTGGCTAATCCTATTCATTATTCACAAAATCCTCAAGAACAAAACCCTAGGGCTATCAATTCAAGACTCAATTTTCAAGGGATTGCACTATCAACCTTCAAGAATTCACCAACTAAGGTATGCCAAGTGTTAATTTGAGGATTCCTTTCATCCATAAAGTCTAAGAACTCTCTTTCAAATTATAAAACATGATATTTATGTTGTGGACTTTTTGTAACCATGTTTATCTTGTTGTATGATTCCCAAGTTGGAATCTTTATGTTTTTTTTATGAAACTACGTTAGCATGCAAGTTGAAATCCATGAATTAGGGTTTTTATGATGTGTAAGTTGATAATTGAACCTATTCCCTAAGTTGTGCATGTAAGGTGTTTGACAAAATGCCTAGGAGGGTAGAAATTGTGTATTATAGCTTAATTGTGACTCAAATAATAAATGCATACTTTACCCTTATGACCAAGAATGACTTCCATGATATTGTGTGCATTATGAGTATTTGATGGAATGTTCATGAGATTAGGTTGATGAAAGTATGACATGTCTATATGCAATTCCATCTATGTACAACATTATGATAACCATGTGCTTTATGAAATCCCCAACTTATTGTATTATGAATTGTTGGTACTGATCACGTGTTCAAGAAGTGTCAAGTCTTGTTAGTTTTATTTTATCGAGTCCTGGGGGTACTTTTACCTGACAATTTAGCTGAGTGCTTAGAGACAGAACTACCTGGCCCTTGTAGGTTGAGATTTACCCCATGAGTTTAGGGATTATACAACTCATCCAAGTTTTTCTACTAGGAGGGGTTGACGGAAGAGCTCTGTATTAGAGAGGGTTTACTCATAGCTTCTCTTTACCCGTGGAATGGTACTATCACCCTTCCTGCTGGGGTTACAGGTTGGACCCCACCATTTAAGTTTTAGGGCATGTTGGTTAGATGATGACCTCCCACAGTCTCAGTTTCGAATCCATTCTCAGTAATAGAACTCAGTTCAGTTCTACAGTTTCGGGACTGTCAGATTTAGTCGCTCAACTCAGTACGAAACTCAGCTAGTTCCATTAGAATTAGGACTATCACACAGAGTCACCCAGTTAATAGTATATTAATTATACGAAATTCATGTTACCAGTATTCAGATTTCAGGGCTGTCAGATATAGTCAATCGAACCAGTTCTTCATAATAAAAACTATCAGAAATAGTCATTCCTTTTTCAGTAATATGACATGAGTTCCTCAGTACTCAATAGACTTAGTCATTCAGTATCCCAGTATTAGTACTCAGATATTAGTAAATCCACATTATCCAAATTCATGAGTCAGTGTTATCACGATCTCAGTTATAGTTATGTATTCATTCATGTATTCTCACATTCATGTTATTTAGTCTGTTAGTATTATTCATGCATATGGACCATTGCATTCAGCCTACCTCACTTGTATACCAATATATTCAATTGTACTGATGCATTTGCGCTATGGTGTTTTATACCATAGGTTCAGAAACACACACTCCAGAGTATCAGTAGCATTCCAGTTTTAGTAGCTAGAGTCACCAGTGAGTCCTCATCATTCGAGGATGTTATTATTTGATTATTTCACTTTTTTTTAGTACTTAGTTTATTTCAGTAGACGAAGTTAGTTGGGGGATTGTCCCATCAACTCTACAGATTTCAGACAATTTAGAGGCTTTTAGACTACAACATATTCAGACAATTATTTTAGTTATTTTGGTATTTTTATACCATATTTTTAAATATGTATCAATATTAAACCTTATGTCCTTTCAGTTCATGTTTCCATATTTATGATATTATTATTATCATTTAGTTCTCAGTTACAGATATTAGTCATGGGTTAGCTTATGGTACTTTGGGATTATAAGCACCGGGTAGCATTCCAAGTACCTGATTTGGGGCGTTACATCAAGGTAGAGGTAGAGGTTCTCGTGGTGGTGGTCATGAGGTTACTCAGTCTGAGATCATACATTGTCGGTACTATGCAATACTTTTTAGACTCGAGATAGAGGCCTCTAATGTTATTATTACACGTATCATCCCCAGTTTGCTACATATATGCTTTTGCATTATTTGACCCTAGGTTTACATTCTCTTATGTGTCCACATATTTTGCTTTTAGCTTTGATGTTATGTGTGAGCCTCTTATTATGCCTCTTCATGTTGTTTAACGGTAGATTAGGTGTACTGCTCTTGTGTGGTTACCTTTGAAGAAGGTGACACTTGAGTATATTTGATTGTTCTAGATAAGGTTGATTTTAATGTTATCTTGGATAAGGATTGATTAGCTTCTTGTCATGCTATTTTAGACTGTTATGCCAAGTATGTGACCTTAGATACACTGGATGTTTCAAGGTTAGCTTAGAATGGTATGCTTAATTTGGATCAAAAGGTGTTATTTCTTTTCTACATTATCATCGCATGATATAGAGATGATGTTTGTCTTATTCTGCTTACATCTACGATACTAGCATTGCCTCACTACTGATATGAATTCTATTTGAGTTGTTCATGAGTTCATAGATGTGTTTCTAGTGGATTTTCCTTGTACGCCTCTAGATCGTGGTATTGATTTTGCTATTAATGTGGAGTCGGACATCAAGCCCATTTGTATTCCTCCTTATTAGATGGCCCAAATTTAGTTAAAGGAGTTGATGGAGCAGTTGTAAGATCTATTAAGTAAGGGGTTCATTAGACCTAGTGTATCTCCTTGGGGTGCGCCTATCTTATTTGTGAAGAATAAGAAGGATGCCTCATTGCATATGTATATTGATCACAGGCAGTTGTACAAGGTGATAATTAAGAACTAGTTTCCTCTTCCTCACATTGGTAATCTATTTCACCATTTTCAGGATGCTGTAGTGTTTTTCAAGATTGATTTGAGATCCAGGTCCATCAATGGAAGATTAGAAATTTAGATGTTTCCAAGTTAGCTTTTCAGACCCGATACAATCATTATGAGGTCTTGGTCATGTTATTTGGGTTGACCAATTACCCTGAAGCATTCATGGAGTTAACGAATTGGGAATTTTTACCATATCTTTACTCCTTTATGACTGTATTTATAGATGACACCTTGGTTTATTCCAAGTGTGAGATTAACCATGTGAAGCATTTGAGGATTGTACTTTAGAGGCTTAGTGATAAGAAGAATTTGTATGCTAAGTTTTAAAATTATGAGTTTTAGTAAGATTCTATCTCTTTCTTGGGTCATATGGTGGCTAAGGATGGTATTATGGTTGACCCATCAAATATTGCAATGATTCATGATTGGGCTAGACCTACTTCCCTATCAAGATTGAGAGCATTTTTTGGTTTGGCGAGTTATTATAGACATTTTGTAGAGGGTTTCTTGTCCATTGTAGCCTTTTAAAGTAAGTTGACTCATAGAAAAGATGGGGTTCCAGTGGTCGGATGAGTGTGAGAGGAGCTTCTAAGAGCTCAAAAAGTTATTGACTTCGACTCCTATCTTGACTTTTCCCAAGGAGGGTGTGGGTATTACTATGTTTTGTGTTGCTTCTAGTGTTGGTTTTGGTACGGTATTAATGCATAAGAGTAAGGAGATTGCTTTGGCCTCTCGTCAATTGAAGCCTCATGAGAGAAATTACCCTACCCATGATTTTGAGTTGGCAAATGTAGTATTTGTGTTGAAGTTGTGGTATCATTACTTGCATGGAGTTCCTTGTGAGATTTTCTTGGACTATTATAGCCTACAATTTTTCTTTACATAGTGAGATCCTATATAAGGCAATGACGCTGGCTTGAGTTGCATAACGATTATCTCATCACTATTTTGTATCATTCGAAAAAGACTAATGTGGTTGTGGATGCCTTGAGCCAAAAGTTAACTAATATAGGGAGTTCAGTACTTAGCTAACCAGATGGTTAGGCTTGGTATTTTGACAAATGATTGTTTTTAACTTTTTTTGATGTTAAATCTTCCTTGATTGAGAAGATTCAAGCTCATAAGATTGATAATGATAGTTTTAGGATGATTCAGGATAAGATGCTGAGTAGCGAGTCTAAGGATGCCTCACTTGATTTTAATAGTATGTTGAGGATTGGTGGCCAATTTGGTTTGTTCAGAGTCAGAGATTGGGTGATGTTAATAGGCATTTCTTTGATATACCTTCTTTATCTATCCATAATGCATGATCTTAGTCCTCCCCTTTGAGCCTTTAGCCTATTATTTGGTAGCCTCATATGTAGCTTATTTCTTTCTTTTTAATCAAACGTGATCTGATCCAAAAATCCTAAATGCTTTAGTCGAAAATTAAAGTTGAGAAGGAGAATGAAATTGAAGAAGAAAAAAAGTAAATTTGAAGCCATAAATTAATAGTTATTATTGTGGTGAAAAGTTTATATGTTGTTGGTAGGAAGTTAAGTAAAAAGAGCTAAAGTGATTTGGAAAGATAATAAAAAAATCCCTACTAAAATTTGTTATGCTAGTTTAAAGAGAGGGGCAAAGTAAATGAGAGTTTTAGAAGAGAAAAAAAATGGAAAATAGGTGGTTGAAGAATAAGCTAAATGAAAAGTGTGATGTATTAAAGCCCTTTGGAAAGATAGTCACTATCCTTGACCAAAATAATTTCTACTCGTCCCTTAGCCTACATTACAACCCTTAACATCCTACTTGATGTTGATCTGTGATATTCTTATATTAGTGGAGTACTACACTAAGGGCAAGCCTATAGTTCTTCTTGTGTGTCATGTTTATTACTTCTGAGAGTGAGTATAGTTTTATTCTTAAACTTCATTCTTGTGTTAAACTACATACTTGTGAGTGAATTGGGTGACTCTCTTAGTGTGAGGGGCACATGTTTGATGAAATATAGGTGACTTATTTATTTCCTTAATTGAGTAATTGCACGAGTTAGCGAATATTATAGAATTGATTCATGAGGTTAAGATGTGTTAAAGTAGTATTCATGTGTTTTTTCAGTTGTAATGTAATATGCGAAACATAAAACTTTCTATTTGTGTAGTCGTTGTAGTTCAAGCATGAGTGTCTTAATTTAAGCAGTGATGTTAGTCTTCCTTGATTGTGATTAGTGTAAAGAGTTGTTCAAGGATGAACCATACTTTAAGGGTGGGGTCGTGATCTTTGGCATATTTATACACCAAAGTGTCATTATCTATGCTCGTTTAGCCTTTGAAGGCTTTTAAGCATGGTGTCGTGTGGTTGTCATGACCCAAACCAGGGCCTGGCCATGACAAGTATCTCAAGTCCACCAAGGACTGGAGACTACCCCCTGAGGCTGTCCCAATGTAACCAAGAACACCTAGATGCGAATGAATACTAATATAAAAAAAGTGTGAAAGATGAATTCAAGAGTCTATATAAGATCAATATCCAAAAACATTTATAATACCTATGTACATAGTACCCACGTAGCCTCTGACAAACCGAGTACCAATAAAGTGTCGGGACATGCCACCGACCATAGCCAAAACCAATTTGAAACAAATTCTAAGACATGAGAAACAAAAACATGAATTGAAGCCTTTTGAATAATGGAAGCTCACCACTTCAAGCCAACACACGAACTAACCGTGAACACTTGATCACTACACGAGAAAGGTTGACTTGCCTTCAGACCCGATATCGCGTGGAGAATATAGCGTCTGAAGATGGTTAGCAATTGGAGCACTAGCATGTAACTTAGGGATAAAGGGACAAACAATTCCATACGTAATAATTCAAAACCAGTCAAAATTCATGCACACCATCAAATGCAAAACACATATATATATTTATATATATCATATGCCGGGGTAGGGAACAAGGCTTAACATGAATGTTTAAAACCTTAAACTGGGCTGTGTAGCTTAACCGTCATAGTATAATAGTACCCACGAGATATATGATCCCCAATTCTCAGCCCCTTGTCGGGCCCTAGTGTGTGTAGCCGCACGAATCTGAGAAAGATCATATATATATATATGCATGGGGGACTCGAACCTCCCAATCATATACTAAGGTGACTTAAGCACCCGATCATGTAACATAGTATGAGGGACTCTAACCTCTCAATCATATAGTAAGGTGGACACTAACCACCTGGTAATAAGAAAAAAGGAACTCTAACCAAAAGCCATTCCGACCCCCACACCGGCTAGCATGGTTTCTACTGTTAGTCCTTTAGGACCGCCACTTTCATGATCAGCTATACAACCCTCTTTTAAGCCTAATTAAAATGTTTAACACACATTCCCATTTATTAAAACAATTATGAACCAAGGAAAGCTATTGGTATCGGCGTACCAACATCGCTTCAAAGCTAATATTATCATGCAATTATTTATTTAACCAACTAGGACTCTAACCCATCGGTCATAGATTTCAAATAATTAGCCATTTGGAACTCAAGCCCATTTAGCTAATCGAACCCCCAAGGCCCCAATTCCAAAATCAATCCATGGCCACCAAGGTCTTTTTAAAACCATTTATTTTCCATTAACCCTTTTTATACCATTGCATTAGTACAAGTGAGCCAAATCAAACTATGTGACAATAACATATTCAGTACAAATTTCACAAATAAGTTGAGGGCACATAATCTTCAAAACCATATATCAAGGATAAATTATCAAATTAGGGTTTAAACATGACCCCTCAGTTTAGTCACCACTCCCATACATTCCACAATGTTCAAAATCATTAATTAAACATGAATATTGCTTAATAAACCACGAAAGATCAATTTAATGACCAATCATGTCAAAAGCCCCAAACCATGTAAAAACCCATATCAAAACCATGCATTAGTAACCAATTCATGCCATTAAGAAAAATATAAGTATAGGGAAATAGGTGCATGCCTTAATTACCAAGTAATTTGAAGAAGACAACACCCTTAGAACCCTAGATGACCGTCTCCTTGAACCCTAGCCTTGGCTTTAAAAAGGGGCTTTGAAAGAGAGAATTTTTTAGATTAAATAATAACCTCAGTATCATGGAAACCTGATGAGAATTGGTCATTCTAATGTTTAAAAGTTATCTATAGATGAAGGATCTTCTTACCCCTTATCCCAAAAAAAATAGAAAAAAACAACCAAAAATTTACATAAGCCCGTGGCATGGACCTTATCGCGGAGGCTATACTCTATGCCATGTACCCAATTGCAGAAACCCAACTTCCATGACATGAAGGCTATCACGGAGAATAATATCCATGATATGCCAACATCATGGAGGCTTTTTGCCTCTGGGATCCCAAACGGCCCTAAACCCCAGTCAAAAATTCCAAAACTCTCCCCGATTACCCTTTTAACACCCCTAAATATAATTTGAGTGAAGAATCAATGATTTGAGTGTGGGAAGACCAAAAATTAATTACCCGACATTTTGAGGCTGTTACATTACCCCCTCCCCCCTCCTAGGATCTTTATTCCCCGAATGATGAGCTAGGATACGCTTCGCACAAGAACAACTTTATTACACCAGAATCAAATGATAAACCTAGATGATAACAAGGAAAAAACAAAATTCATACCTTACACTCCTTCTTCTGCTACATAGAAAAAGAATGGGTACTTAGCCTTCATGTCTACTTCTACTTCCCAAGTGGATTCTTCCACCTTATGGTTCCTCCAAAGGACCTTTACCAATGCTACGTCTTTTGTCCACAACTTACAAACTTGTCTATCCAAGATCTCTACTTTGACATCCTCATAAGATAGGGAATCCTAGATACAAACACTCTCGATAGATACCACCAAGGAAGGGCCAACATAACGAGTACTAAGATTTCCCTTATTTCCAAATTACATCGCTCCCTTCATGGGGAACACTTTTAAGAACTCCCAATCACCCACATCGAACTTCAACTCTCTTTACCTTATGTCTGCATAGGACTTTGGGCGACTTTGGGCAGTCTTAATCCTATCCCAAATAACTTTCACCTTCTCCTTTATTGATGAACTAAATTAGGACTGAAAAACCTTGCCTTACCAACTTAGAACCACTTAATAGGTGATCTACAGGAGGTAAGTGGTAAACTCAACTACTACTAAAGTCAATTACACAAGCTCGAATAATATCTTCCAAAGTCTGAATGGTCCTTTTCCACTTATCCATTCTTTTGCAGGTGGAAAGTGGTACCAAAGGCCTTAGTCCCCATACCTTGTTGAAATAACCATGAAAAATGAGATGAGAAATGAGTACCACAATCCTAAATAATGGAAACTGGAGCACTATGCAACTTTACGATCTTTTCAATAAACACCCTTGCATAGTCCTCTGCAGAAAAGTTAGCCCTCACCGGCAAAAAGTGAATAGACTTGGTCATCCTATCCATGATGACCCAAATAAAATTAAACTGGTTCCGAGATCGTGAAAAAGGAGTAAAAAAATTGATATTTATCACTTCACACTTATACACAGGTATTTCAATTTCTTAGGACAACCCACCAGGCCTCAAGTGCTCCATCTTCACTTGTTGACACACTATGCACTTAGCCACAAAATTATCCACATCCCTCTTCATATTATTCCACTAATATATCTCCTTAAGGTTATGATACATCTTCATCGAACCAGGATGAACCAAATAACGCAACTCGTGAGCCTTTTCTAAAATTCTACCTCACTTCCCATCCATTTCGTGAACACACAACCTACCTTGGTACCTCAAGATACTATCACCACCAATCTTAAAAGCCATCACCTTCTGCTTACCTATATCATCCTTGATTTGCATATAGATAGGATCCAACACATGCTTCTCCTTCACCTCATCATCAAGAGATGACTTTACTACCTCTTACATAAACACTTTACAATTCCTTGAATCTAAGAGACGAGCTCTCGGACTAAACAAACGGTGAATGTCCTAACCAAGTCTCACTTCCCTCATCCACATGGGATAGACTCCCCATAGATAACTTTCTAAGAGCATCGATAACTATGTTAGCCTTACCTGGGTGATAGTGCAGACTCATGTCATAGTTGTTGAGCAATTCAAGACATCTCCTTTGTCTGAGATTTAACTCCTTCTTGGTGAATACATATTGCAGGATCTTATGATCTGAAAAGATGTCAACATAGACCCCATAGAGATACTGCTGCCTAATCTTCAATGCAAAAACCACAGCCAACAACTTCATATCAAGGGTTGGATAATTCTTTTATGAACTTTAAATTGCCTAGAAGAATACGCTACTACCTTGCCATAATACATAAGAATAAAACCAATTCCTACACGGGATGCACCATAATAAACCATGAAACCATCACTACCCTCAGGAAGGGTCAAAATTTAAGCAGAGGTTAATTTATCTTTCAGCTTCTCACAACTCCCCTCACAAGCATCGGACCATATAAATGTCACCTTTTTTTGAGTTAACTTAGTAAAAGGTGCAACAATCAACAAAAATCTCTCCACAAATCGTTTATAATAACCATCTAAACTCAAGAAAATCCAAAAGTCAGTTGGATTCATGGGTCTGGGCCACTTTTTAACTACCGCAACATTGTATGTATCCACCATGACCCCTTTACTCAAAATAGCCTGACCCAGAAAAGTAACAACATTTAATAAAAATTCATATTTAGAAAACTTAGCATACACTTGTTGATCTTGTAGGGTCTACAACATAACATAGAGGTGATTGGCATGATTTACCTTACTTTTTGAATAAACCAAAATGTCATTTATAAAGACAATCATAAATAAATCCAAAAACTGATGGAATACCCGGTTCATAGGATCCATAAATATCGTCGGGGCATTAGTCAACCCAAAACACATAACTAAGAACTCAAAATGTCCATATCGGGTATGAAAGGCAGTCTTAGGGATATACTCCTCCTTAATATTTAGCTTATGATTGCCTAAACAGAGATCAATTTTTAAGAAATACATAGCACTTTGAAGTTGATCAAACAAATCATCAATCCTAGGAAGAGGGCACATATTATTCACCATCACCTTATTCAACTGGAGGTAGTTATTACACAACCAAAGAGAACCATTCTTCTTACACACAAAAACATGAGAGCACCCCATGAAGACACACTAGGACAGATAAAATCCGTGTCAAAAAGATCTTTCAACTGATCCTTAAGTTTCTTAAACTCAGCCAGAGTCATTCTATGAGAGGGGATAGAGATACGACGACTGTCTAGAAGAAGATCAATCCCAAAATCAATTTCCCTGTTGGGAGGAACATCAGGGAGATCATTAAGGAAGACTTTAGGAAATTTACTAACCATGGGTATGGACCGTAAGGAAGGACCCTCCGAGTTAGAGTCTTTATCCCGAACCAAATGATAAAGACACCCCTTGGAAATCAATTTCTGGTCCCTAAGATATTATATGAACCTTTCCTTACGTAATAAAAAACTCCTTTCCCACTCAATTACCAACTCATTAGGGAATTTAAAGATAGCCTTACAGGTTCAACAATCTAAAGAGACATTGCATGAATGCAACTAGTCCATCCCCAAGATAACATCAAAATATAGCATGGCTAATTCAAATAGATCCAACAGCATTTCCCTACCACCAACGAAAACCATATAACCCTTATAGTCCCTCTTAGAAACCACCAAGTCACCCACTAAGGTAGAAATAGAAAAGGAGTCCAAAATATACTAAGGACCGAAACCAAAATACATAGCCACAAATGGAGTCACATAAGAAAGAGTAGACCCAGGATCAAGTAAATAGTACACAACACGAGAGAAGAGATTTAACATACCAGTGATGACATAAAGAGATGCCTTAGACTCCTGATGAGTAGTAAGAGTGTACATAGAATTCTTACTAGTATCGGTACAAGTTGTGGCACCCCTCAGTATAGGATCTGATGTTGTAGCAATAGGAAACTTGTTGGCCCCAAAAGAAACCTTAAAAGCAAAATCTCACTGCATATAACCAATCTGGCCATAACTAAAAAACCTATTCCTCCCCTTTTATATTGACCACAATGTATCTGACTACATAATCTGCAAGAAGGATACAATGATCTCTGGAAAGTTTCAGATAAGGTGTACTAGCCATCAAATAAGAACCAAAGTTGCCTCACTTTTTCATAGACCATTTTCCACCATCTCTACCACTCTGCTGCTTACCTCTACCCTCATCTGAATACAGAAACTTCTTACTCGCCTCTCTTCCATATTTGTTTAATTTTTCTTTTACTTCTCAACCCCCTGCATATACATCACAAGTATAGAGATATCCATATCCTTGTTCAATAGTGCAACTTTACTCTTCAAAATCTAATTATGAGACAACCTAAAAGCAAATTTCCTCATTCTAGTCCTCATACTAGACACAAGCTCAGGAGCATATCAGGATAATTAGTGGAATTTCAAAGCATATTCCTTCGCCATCATCTTTTCTTGCTTTAAATTAATAAATTCCTTATTTTTTACCTCCCTGATCTTTTGAGGAAAGAAGCAATCCAAAAAGGTATTAGAGAAATCATCCCATAAGACAGATTCAACATTATTACCCTTAATCCACTCACACTCCTCATACCACTAGTACGTTGCATCTTTCAACTAATAAGTAGCAAATTCTACACCCTTTACTTCAGTAGCATGCATAACCCAAAATATCTTCTCCATCTCATCTATAAAACTTTGAAGACCCTCCTCAATGTTAGTACCAATGAAAATCGGAGGGCTCAACCTCATAAATTGCCAACTTTAGTGGCCTCAGATAAACTTCCAGCATTACCAGTAGATACTATTTGATGTGATTGAGATGTCACCAACTAAGTCAATAGATGAATGGATTGGCAAAACACAACATTAGTAATATATCCCTAAGGTGACTGAGTATGAGAATCACCAGCTGGAAAAGGATCAGTGGCGATTGGTGGAACTTCACAGGAACAATCGAAAGTCATGAATCTAGACCGAGTCTATACCCCATATATTTTGTGAGCTATGCCCACATTGTCCTCAGGTAGGACATATTAGTTTTCATGAGCTTCAGATTATCTGGGGGGCATGATCTAAAAGGAAACTAAATGAGAGGTACAGAAATTTATGACCTTAGACAATATAGCCTGAAAGCAAGACAAAATGAAAAAGAAATAATGCTAAATGCCTAATAGCTTCTCCCTTATAAGAGTAGCACACTACACACCCATAAAAGAGACTCTGCTTGATATGGCTTTTTAATGACACTGAACCTAGGCTTTGATACTAACTTTATCATGACCCAAACTAGGCCTGGCCGTGACGAGTATCTTAAAAACACCGAGGACCATAGACCATCCCCTGAGCCTATTCCAATGTAACCAAGAGCACCTAGCATTGAATAAATACCAATATAAAACAAAGTGTGAAAGATAAATTCAAGGGTCTTGTAAAACCCTATATTTATTTAGCATAATCTAAGTCCCAATACATGAGTATTCATATATAAAATTTTTGAAAAACTCATTATTTGTTAGTTTAGATCCGTCAATTGCATAGCAAATTGAATTAGCTTTCCAACAATATAAGCCCAAATCAGATAATCGGATAAGAAGTTATGGCGATTTTAAGTTTCAGTCGTTAAACACTATCATTTTAACCCTTAGCGCATTGTAGAGCTAGTCTAAATGACGATTGGTGATTTCCAGTGAAGGTGCACAGTCATAGCACATCACGCCAAAGGCCAAATTAGCATTTAGCAGTTTCCAGTATCTCTCTGTGATTCCACCACGTCGCGGTGAGTTTCCAGGTCATAAACAAGGTGGCAATGCGATTAAGCCATATCGGTCCACTATGCATTTTCCCAAGTATTCCTTTTCTAGTGGTTTAGCATGATAGTGGCGCATCGTACCAAGGGTGAAAATTGGGAATTTTTCCAGTTTTGTGATTTTAAAGTATAGGGGTCGTTTGGTCTTTTCCCATGGTCCCAAATCCAACCAAACATGGGATTTAACCCTAAGAGAGCATTATTTTCTCACTTTTGCATCATTGACTCAAATTCAAATCAATTCTCTTCAAGAACAAGAACCCTAACTCTCAAGAATCAAGGCCAAAACTCAATAAATCTCCATTAATCCTCCTAAATTCATTATCCCACGCATGTTAGATATTTTTCCATGGATTTCTTTCATCCATGGAGTCCAAGTATTCTATTTAAATTATAAAATTTTGATCTTTACAAGTTAATTGATTTTAAATTGTGATTTCACCCATGAATCTCTATGTACTATTGATTTTATACCATGATTCAATGAAATTATTATTGTTATTCAATCCTCCATGTTTTAATATTATTATCTATTGAATTAATCCATGATTTAATACTATGATGTTAAATTCATGCTATTTATATAAGTTCCATGACATTTCTATGATTGTTTTAAACTATGAAGTACAAGTGTTTGATAAAATACCTACAAGAATGATTGATTTAAAAAAAGCCTTCATGCTTTGTTCCCTAAGCTTTAGTGTCATTTTACCATTGTTATTTTTGAGTCCGGGGGGAATTGAATACCTAAAAACCATAGCTTTTTATGTAGTCTAGTCTCAGCATATTACAGAATAGTGTTCAGAACATACTATAAGAATTATCAAAATGGTCAGATATCAGTTAGTTAAAGTCAGAACAGTCTAGTATTTTAGTGTCTTTCAGTTGGGAGTAGGATTTAGCACCGAGCGAATGTAGGGATAGAGGCTTTTTCGTCAGATAGGCAGAGTCATTAGTAAAAGTCCCTATACTCCAAAACTACATAGCCAGCATAGAATATGAGAAGTTACCCATCAGATTAGTCTTGACTATCTCGCAGGGTTCACCCATCAGTTCAGGCTTGACACTCTTAGTCCTTTGGACATTATATCATTTTAGTGGATCCACACAGTCAGTGTTAATACCCATGGCACGGTAACACTTTTCCAATTGGGGTTATGAGTTGGACACTGATTAGCTCAAATTGGGGAATGTTGGTTAGATGATACCTCTCATGAACTTAGATACTATCTCAGTTATCATCCCAGTTAAGTTATTCTGTCTTAGTGTTGTTTGACCAAAGCATACAGATTTAAGTTATTTCAGTATTTTAGTGTACATATTTTACTCAGTTCATGTTATATGATTGGTCATGCATCCTCAATATCTATAAATTTTCACGTATCTTCAGTATTTATAGATATCTATATATTCCCAGTACCTATAGATTTCATGCTCTCTATTCAGTACTCCATACTTTACATGCAATTTAGTTAGTTATTAGTTCTTTTCATAAAACCATGCATATCAGCCTACTTTATTTAGCATACTAGTATATTCAAAGTACTGATCACATACCTTTTTTTTGTGCTATGATGTATTATATTATAAGTTCTAATGCTCAGTTCCCGATTCGCGATTAGCCTTATTAGATCCTCAGCAGTAGCAGTGGTGGGTCTTCATACTTTGAGGACATGCTTACTTTATTTCATGTCTTAGTTTAGTAGTTATTTGGGTCTTGTACCATCAACTCACAGTTATTCAGTTTTACAGGCTTATCTGACATAGTGTCAGTTATTCAGTATTTAGACATTATAGTTAGTTATCCAAATTATTAGTATTTTATCAGATTCAGTCAGTTATTTCTATAGACTCATATTTTAGTTTTGAATTTGTTATTAAAACCTTATGGCATGTCAGTATTATTCAGTATTTATGATCATGTTATATAGTGCTCACAGCAGGTACCAACTCATGGATTTGCTTATGGTCCCTTGGGACTGTAAGCATCGTGTGACATCCAGGGTATGTTCTCGGGGTGTTACAAACTTGGTATCAAAGCCTAAGGTTTTAAATTGTTCTAGGAAGTTTAAAATCCATATCAAGTACAGTCTTGTGCATGGGTGTATAGCGCACCACACTTATGGATGAGAGGCTACAAGGTGTTTAGGAAAAAAAAGTTTTCCTTCTTTCAATATTCATGTCGTGTGAGTGAGCTCAAGTTAAACTCCCTGTCTAATCCATTTCTTCCTTTTGTTTATAAAATATGCCTCCTAAGAAAAATAAAACTAGAATAGGAAACCATCCAGCCCCTCAGCCCGTCTAGACAGATCTTCTTGACGTGCATGTCTCTCACACAGAATTCAGAGCTGTGTTTACTACTCTAGCAAACTCTATAGTAGCACAAAATGAACAGCCAGCCACTGTTCTGGCCAACCCCATGGACAATACTATTGCAACCAGAATTTGGAATTTCACCCGAATGAATCCTCCTTCTTTCACAGGATCCAATTCTAAAGTGGATCCACCGGAATTCTTACATATGGTTTAGAAGGTCACGGATGCTACGGGAGTAATATCTAGTTAGATTCATGAGTTGGTTGCATAGCAGTTATAGGATGTAGCCCATAGTTGGTTTAAGTAGTGGAAGGTTGATATGGGTGTAGATGTAGGACCTGTAGAATGGGAAGAGTTTTCCACTACTTTCTTAGACAGATTCATGCCATTGGAGTTGAGGGAGGCCAAAGTGTTAGAGTTTATTAACTTGAGGCATGGTAACATGAGCATGAGGGAGTATTCCCTTAAGTTTACTCAGTTAGACAGATATGCTCCTCATGTGGTAGCTGATAATAGGTCCAAGATGAGTAAGTTTGTGTCTAGCATATTTGATAGTGTGGTCAAGGAGTACAGGACCACAATGTTGATTAGTGAGATAAAGTTATCTAGGTTGATGGTCCATTCTCAATAGATAGAGAAGAAGAAGATTACAGAGAGGGAGAGAGAAAACAAGAAGGTGAGGACGGGTAGTTTTAACTTCAGTCAGCCAAAGTCAGAGGGTGGTAATCATCCTCAGTTTCAACAGGTCTTTAGCCCCAGAACCCTTTTCAGCTAGTACTCCTGTATCCAAATTTAGAAATGACAATAGGAATAGGGCACCAAAATCTATGTCCTAGTTCAGTGTTAGCAGTGCTCATACAAATCCTCTATGTTAGAAATATGGCAGACACCATTAGGGTAAGTGTAGAGCAGGTTGTGATTCTCGGCATGGATTAGCTCCACTCATGCTATGCCTCAGTTGATTGTAGAAGTAAAATAGTTTATTTTTAATTCCCAAATAAATTAGTCCTTGAATAGAGAAGTAGTACCACAGTTCTTAGGGATTAGTTGATTTTATACCTTAGAATGAGAAAGATGATATCAAAGGGGTATATTTACCATCTTGTGCGAGTCAAAGACTCTAACTCAGAAACTTTAACTATTGAATCAGTTCCACTAGTAAATGAATTCTTAGATGTATTTCTTGAAAATCTTCCCAGAGTTTCTCCCGAAAGTGAAATCGACTTCGGAATAGACCTTCTTCCAGATACTCAGCCCATATCTATTTCGCCATAAAGAATTGCTCCAGCAGAACTCAAGGAGTTAAAAGAACAGTTAAAGTCCGGGGGGAATTGAATACCTAAAAACCATAGCTTTTTATGTAGTCTAGTCTCAGTATATTACAGACTAGTGTTCAGAACATACTATAAGAATTATCAAAATGGTCAGATATCAGTTAGTTAAAGTCAGAACAGTCTAGTATTTTAGTGTCTTTCAGTTGGGAGTAGGATTTAACACCGAGCGAGTGCAGGGATGGAGGCTTCCCCGTCAGATAGACAGAGTCGTTAGTATCAGTCCCTATACTCCAAAACTACATAGCCAGCATAGGATATGAGAAGTCACCCGTTAGATTAGGCTTGACTATCTCGCAGGGGTCACCCGTCAGTTGAGGCTTGACACCTTTAGTCCTTTGGACATTATATCAGTTTAGTAGATTCACACAACCAGTGTTAGTACCTATAGCATGGTATTAACACTCTTCCAACTGGGGTTACTGATTGGAGCCCGATTAGCTAAAATTGGGGAATATCGGTTAGATAATACCTGCCACAATCTCAAATACAGTCTCAGTTACAGTCCTAATTCAGTTATTAAGTCTTAGTGTTGTTTGACCAAAGCATACAAATTTCAATTATTTCATTATTTTAGTTTATAGATTTTACTCAGTTTATGTTATATGCTTGGTCATGCATCCTCAGTATTTATAGATTTTCACGTATCTTTATTATTTACAGAATTTTATGCATACTCAATATTTATAGATTTCGACATAATCCTAGTACCTATAAATTTAATGCTCTCTATTCAGTACTCCATGATTTACATGCATATTCAGTTAATTATTTGTTCTGTTCATGAAACCATGCATATTAACCTACCTCATTTAGCATACCAGTACATTCAAAGTATTGATCCCATACCTTTTGTTTTGTGCTATGACATATTATATCATAGGTTCTGATGCTCAGTTCCCTGTTCACAATTAGACTTATTAGATCCTTAGCAGTAACACTGGTGAGTCCTCATACTTCGAGGACAGGCTTACTTTATTTCATGTCTCAGTTCAGTAGTTAGTTGGAGTTAGTTGGGGCCTATCCCATCAACTCACACTCATTCAGTTTTAGAGGCTTATCAGACATTAGAGTCAGTTATTCAGTTTTCAGATATTATAGTTAGTTATCCAGTTTATCAGTATTTTATCATATTCACTCAATTATTTTTATAGACTCATATTTTAGTTTTGCCTTATGGCATGTCAGTATTCTTTCGCATTTATGATCATGTTATCTAGTGCTCACAGAAGGTACCAGCTCATGGGTTAGCTTATGGTCCCTTGGGACTGTAAGCACCGTGTGACGCCCAGGGTGTGCTCTCGGGGTGTTACAAGTCTTTATAAGATCAATATCCAAAACCATCTATAATACCCATATCAGCAGCACACACAAAGCCTTTTATAAATCGAGTACCAATAAAATGTCGGAATTTACCCCTGACCGTAGCCAAAACCAATATGAAACCAAGACTAAGACATGAGAAACCAAACATGATATAAAGTCTTCCAAATGATAGAAGCTCACCACATCCAGTCAACTCACGAACTAATTGCGAACACCTAATTACTGCACAGGAATGGTAGACATGCCTCCGAACCCTGCATTGCATAGGGTTACGTCTGAAAATGATTAACAATTAGAGAGATAGCATGTAATTCAGGGATAAGGTGGCAAATAATGCGATATGTTATAATTCAAAACTAGTCAAAACTCATGCACACCATTAAATACAAATACAGATATGTATATATATCACATGTTTGGATAGGCAACAATGCTTAATATAAACATTTAAAACCTAACCTGGCTTGTGTAGCTTAAGTGTCATAGTATAATAAAACCTACGAGCTATATGGACCTCAACTCTCACCCCCTGGTCGGGCCCCATTGCATGTAGCCACATGAACTGGAGAAGATTATATATATATATATATATGCATGGGGGACTCTAACCTCCCAATCATATATTAAGGTGAATTAATCAACCGATCAAGTTATGTAGTATGGGGTACTCTAACCTCCCAATCATGTAGTAAGGTGGACTTTAACCACCTGGTCATAAGAAAAATGGGACTCTATCCCTAAGCCATTCTGACCCTCGCACCGGCTAGCACAATTTCCAGTGTTAGTCTTTTAGGGCCACTACTTTTCCAACTACACAACCCTCTTTTAAGCTTGATTAAAATGTTTAACACATATTCCCATTTTTTAAACCAATTATGCACCAAGGAAACCCATTGGTATAATAATACCAACATCACTTGCAAGCTAATATCATTATTCTATGTCATTTATTTAACCAACTGGGACTCTAACTCATCGGTCATAGATTTTCAAGTAATTAACCATTTGGCACTCAAACTCGTTTAACAAACCAAACTCCTAAGGTTCCAATTCCAAAATCAATCCATGGCTACCAAGGTCTTTCTAAAACTATTTATTTCCCATTAACCCTTTTTATGCCATTACATTAGCACAAGTGAGCCAAATCAAACTATGCGACAAAAATATACTCAACATCTATTTCAAAAATAGGTTGAGGGTACATAGTCCTTAAAACCATATATCAAGGCAAAATTATCAAATTGGGGTTTAACCATGACCCCTAAGTTTATTCACCATTCCCATACATTCCACAATATTCGAAATCATTAATATAACATGAGTATTGCATAATAAACTATGGAAAATCAATTTAATGACCAATCATGTAACTATGGAAAATCAATTTAATGACCAATCATGTCAAAATCCCCTAACTATGTCAAAACCCACATCAAAACCATGCATTAGTAACCAATTCATGTCATTAAGAAAAATATAAGTATAGGGAAAGAGGTACATGACTTGATTACCAAGTAATTTGAAGAAGACAACACCCTTAGGACCCTAGATGACCACCTCCTTGAACCCTAACCTTGACTTGAAAAGGGAGATTTGAGAGAGAGGTTTTTTAGAATGAATAATGACCTCAGTATCGTGGAAAACTTATGAGAATTGGTCTTATAATGTTTAAAATTTATTTATAGGTGAAAGGACCTCCTTACCTCTCATTATAAATGAAATAGAACAAAATAACCAAAAATTTACATAGGATCGTAGCATAGACCTTATCGTGGATGCTATCTTCCATGCCATGGACCCTATCATGGAGACCCAGCCTTCGTGAAACGCAGGTTATCATGGAGACTAACCTCTGTGTCATGCCAATATTGCGTAGGCTTATTACCTCTGGGGTGCAAAACCACTCCGAACCCTATTAACAACCCCAAACATAATATAAGTCAAGAATCAATGAGTCAAATATAGGAAGGATAAAAATAAAATAGTCAAAATTTTGAGGGTGTTACGGTGATGATGTACATATATAGTGTTCTTTGTGTGTTTTTGTACTAATCCTCATGTTTATATGGTTTAAAGTGAATTTTAATCATTTCAAGGGCAAATACAGCAAAGGCAAGGCTAGATAAGTTAACTAGTTAAACCAAGACTGAGTGGTACTTGATCTTGTGTGATTTTTATGAGCTTTAATTATTGTATTCTCTAAAGGTTGTCATGAGTTGTTGTAGAAAGATAATGGAGTTGCTTAGGGTAACATTTGAAGCTACACGTGAGCTATAATAGGTGATGAAATAAGCAGAAAACTTGTCATGACCCGAGGCTATACCCTAGTCGAGATAATGGTGATTACGGTCACAAGTGACAACAAGCTAACCCATGAGTTTGTTCCTGCAGTGAGCACTATATAATATACTGATAATGAACATGGGCAAAAATAATTGAATAAAACCATAAGGTTTAAATAATGAAAATATGACTTAAATCATAAGTCCGAACGTCTGATGACATACTGAAAAGAATGATAAAAAAACTGAATTGATAAACTGATTAACTGTCTGAATGACTGAAAATATCTAAAAGCCTCTAAACTGACTGAAGAGTTGATGGGACAGGCCTCAACTAACTCCAAACTGAACTAAAATATGGAAACACTAAATTCACATAACAGGTCTTCGAAATATGAGGACACACCAGAACTACTGTTGCTGATAATTTGAACTATCTAAGCGTGGTCAGGAAACTGAGCGTCCAAACCAGTGACATAAGACATCATAGCATGAAGAAAGTATTCGGTCGGTACTTTGAATGTACTAGTATATGAGATAAGGTTAGGCTATAATACATGGGTAATTTGTGCATGAAGTAATGACTGACTAAAGAGCATGGGTTAATTGATGCATAAAAGCTGTATAATCTTAGAATATATGACCAAACATATAACATGATACTGAAATAGTCTGTAAACTAAAATACTAAAATCTGGTAATTGAATAACTAATAAACTATATGCTATGGTCACGAAAACCTAAGCTGAATTATGTACTGAATACTGAACTGAGACTATGAGAGGTATCATCTAACCGACATGCCCCAATTTGAGCTAATCGGGGTCTAACTTATAACCCCAATTAGAAGGGTGTCAGTATCTTGCCATGGGTACTAACAAATAGATTTGTAGATCCACTCAAATGGTGTCCTAAAAGACTAGGGAGTCAGTCCTAAACTGGAGGGTGACCCCTAAGAGAATGTCGGTCCTAAACTAGCAGGTGATATCTCAAAGAGTGTCAGTCCTACACTGGCAGGTGACATCTCATAATCCTATGCTGGCTACATAGTTTTTGAACTTTAGGACTTCTTCAAAGGACCCAGTTCTAACGGATGGGTAAGCCTCCATCCCTAGGTTCACTCGATGCTAAATCCTACTTCTAATTGAACTGACATTGATTACTGGACTGAACTAATCTTAACTGAACAAAAAATTGATCATAATAACTGACTGAATGATAATGCTCATGGTATATCTAAAATCATCCTAAAGATACTGATAGTATGTAAACAGCTAACTATTGGGTGTTCATAACCCTCTAACACTAAATGAAAATAACAATAAAGGCATGTACAAGCTTTGGATAACCATAATAGAGAATCATTCTCTTTGGAATTAATTCAAACAAATGGGGATTAAGACTTTAATATTGGGATGCTTTTAAATATGATAAGATAGCAGGATTACATGACTAAAACCATAAATTGAGGGATTATCTTGAATTGCATTAGCATGACATGGGAACTTCAACATCCAAAACATACTATAATCCATTAAACTAGAAAACAATTATAATTTTAACTTGAAATCAAAATAACAAGTAATTCATGGAGATAATTCATTTAAAATATGGAAAACTCATAATTTAACACCAAAAAGGGATTCTTGGACTCTATGATGAAAGGAAACCATGGATGAGTATCACACATACCTTAAATCTTAAATCTTGAAAGGGAAACATAATTCTTTAAGCTTCCTTGAAGGTTCTTGGATTTGTGAACTTGATTTTCTTGGTTTTCTTAAAGAGGAGGAAATTGAATTTGATGAACTTGGGGGATGATTAGGGTTTGTTCTTGAGTGGAAATTGGGGGGAAAATGGGCCTATAATGCCTACCCGAAGCTTTAATTCATGTTTTTACAAATTGGTTCAATGGGAAAAGACGCAACTTCCCCTTAGGAAATTAAATTTGTAATTGGAATGTGCTTTAGAGGAGATCCACGATACGATGACTGTCTCATTGCTATACCCACCACGACGCGTCACTATTTTGGTGATGTTCTGGAATTGAAATCTAAACACGGCCCAATCCTCATCCAAAAAATGCAAAACTTCCCTGAGACATGCTCCTTACACCCCTTAACTGAATTAATTCAAAATCCTGTATCTCAAGGTCGAGAAGTCTCATTTAAAAAATCCTCAAAGTTAAGAGGCCAAAATAAGGCTAAGCCCCCAACACTTAGTGAAATTTTCAGGCTTTAAGCCTCTTATACATTCAACTAGGAGTTGAACTAAGCTAAGAAAAGTATGGGGTATTACAATATCTGCCCCTTAGGAACATTCATCCTCTAATGAGACTGATTAAGCTGAGAATTCTGGGGAAGCTGAAATCACATACTGAACATGCTTAACTTAGAACATTACTATGTGACTGAGTCTGTAACATGGTACTTTAACTGAACTGATTTGTGAATGCATGCAATGACATGGGAATGATTATATTGCTAAAACAGAGAATGAAAAAGAGATAATCTAAGGGAACTATTACCTTAAGCTAAGTCTAAGTTTGCGAAGAAAAGATGAGGGTACTTGAAGCGTATATCTGCTTCTGTTTTCCAAGTGACTCCCTCAACGGACTAATTCTGCCAAAGAACTTTGACCAAGGAAAATTCTAGTTCCTTAGTCTACGAATCTGATGATCAAGAATCTTGACTGGGATTTCTTTGTATGAAAGGCTAGCCTGAACATCAGTGCTTTCTAAAGGTACTACTGATGACGCTCAACTTTCACATGAATTTAGGGCAAAACAGTCATCATTAATATATTTACCCAACTTTGGAGTTGGGTTCGAATGTATAGGGAACAATTTGAGTGGAGATTAAACTAATTTAAAACTAAAGTTATAAGTTGAATTCAAACGAATGATACAAAAAGATAAGATGGGATTTTTGGTGATCAAACAAATGTTAAAGTTTTAACTTGCTTCAGAATTCAAAGCTAAAATTTCAATGGTTCAAATCAATGATAAAGAGAAACTAGGGTTGTGATCACTATGATTATTAATCCCTATTAAATAATAGCTGTAGTGTTAGGTTTTCGTGACTTGTGGGAAACACCAAACTATCAGGTTCGACAATCCATCTAAGTGTTTCTCAACCTACTTAGATGTTGAACTCCTTAATTCTCTCGAACTTAGGAAATTATTCTATTCATACTGATTTTATCTCAAGTTGATCAATCTTGTTACAACATTAATCATTAGATGAGAACTTAACCTTCCCAAATCCTCGTTGATAATTCACTACCTTTAGTTTATTTCTTAGTTCGAGCAAATCAATATAAGGCTAGATCTATTGTTTACAACCAATAAATAACAATCATAAAAAAGGAATTCTCAAGATGTCCCCACAATCACTCAAACCCTAACCAACTATTAAATCCATGGGGGAATAATCATAGATCCCACAACCCTACTTGTGGGTTTTATTCCACATGAGAAATAAAGAGATAGCAACACTTGTAATCATTATTCAAAGTAATTAAACTTACAAAAGATGTAGTCTGAAGTCGATTCTCTTCTATGTTCAAGAGAAAAATCCCACAACCAAATCAAAGAGTTGAAAATTGAATTCTTAGTTACGAGCCTACAAAAAGAGATAACTGGCCTTTGGAATGAGTTACAGCTATTTCAATATGATTAAGATGATGAATGAAAACCCTAGAACTTGTCCTTAAATACTTTAGCCTAATTATGGAAACAAAATCATGGATCATAGTTTTTTTATCGAACAGATGACGTCGTGGCTGACGGCTTATCAGGAGTCTGACGAAATATTAGGAATGTCGTCAGCTCCTCTTCACTTTTGACAATCTCTACCTTAGGTTGACGATGAGGCATGACAGCTTATCATACCTTTGACGACTTATCACAGATGTCATCACATCTTCACTTCAATTTGTCAAGTACTTCCCAAGCTTGACGACGAGCCTGACTGCTTATCATAACTCTGACGGCCTATTATAGTTTGTCGTCACTCTTTCCAGCTGTATCTCATTCTCGGTTTAAGGTTGACGATGATTCTAATAACATATCAGGGAGTTGACAACTTATCAGATAAGTCGTCAACTATACTTTCCTTCTTATTTTTCTCAAAATTCAACTCTTTTATCTCAATTGTTGTTGGTTTTCTTTTATCTAGACTTTTCCTGCAATAACAAAGAGAAAATAATCAGAAACGACAAAATTTGCTTAATAATTTGTAATTATTCTTAGTTAAAAGCCTCAAATGTGTTAGCATCTGCTCACACATCAACTACAACAGCTGGATCACCAATATACTTCTTCAACAAGGAGACACAAAACACTGGACGCACTGATTCCAGAGCTGTAGGCAACTCAAGCTTATAAGCTACCTTTCCAAAATGACTCAAAATTCTGTTGGTCCAATATATCGGGGACTAAGCTTCCCCTTCTTGTCAAATCTTTTTACTCCCTTCATGGGTGAGATTTTTAAATACATTAAATCCCCAACTTCAAACTAAAGATCCCTTCTTCCCATGTCTACATAGGATTTTTAATGGCTTTAGGCTGTCTTAAGCCTCTCCCTAATCAATTGAACCTTCTCCATTACATTAAACACCTAATCTAGCCCTACCAAAGAAGCCTCATCTACCTCAAACAAACCAATAGGAGATCCACATCTCTTCCCAAGAGAGCATGAAATGGAGCCATCTGAATACTAGAGTGGTAACTTTTATTATAGGAAAACTCGATCAAAGGT
The DNA here is from genome assembly GCF_002878395.1 of Capsicum annuum. NCBI lineage: Eukaryota > Viridiplantae > Streptophyta > Magnoliopsida > Solanales > Solanaceae > Capsicum > Capsicum annuum. The sequence continues at coordinate 26,266,823 of NC_061117.1, read as the reverse complement.
AAGTGGTCATCCCAACTACTATTAAAATCAAGAACACACGCCCTCAACATATCCTTTAGGGTCTGAATGGTCCTCTGACCATCGGTCTGAGGATGAAAAGTTGTACTAAGATAAACTTGGGTACCAAGACCCTTCTGAAAAGCTTTCCAAAAGTGAGAGGTTAACTGATTACCTTTATCTAAAATAATAGAAAATAAGACTATATGCAATCTAACCAACTCTCTAATATAGATCTTGGAGTCCTCAGCTGAATAAGAAGTATGAACTGGCAAGAAATGGGCTGATTTGGTCATCTTGTCTACAATAACCCATATCAAATCATGCTGTCAATGTGAATGAGGCAAACCCATCATAAAATCTATGTTCACCTCTTCCCACTTCTAAGTAGGATTACTAAACTGATACATTATGCTATTAGGCCTCTGTTGCTTAACCTTAACTTTTTGATAATTAGAACACTTAGCTACAAAATCTGTAATATCCCTCTTCATACCACTCCACTAATAGATTTCTTTCAAATTATGGTAAATCTTAGTGCCTCCTAGGTGAATAGAATAACGCACACCATGCATTTCTACAAGGATTCGCTGTCTCAAACCATCAACACACATCACAGATAGCCTACCCTGACATCGCAGTACACTATCTCCCCCTTGGGAGAAATCCTCTACCTTTTAATCTTTAACTGATTCCTTCAACTTAACTAAACTGGGATCCCTATCTTGTTTCTCCTTCACTTCGGCAACCAAAGAAAATTCTAAATTATTCTGAACCCATACACTACCTTCAGCTAATTCAACTAACCAAACACCTAATCTAGCTAGCTGATGAACCTCCTGAACTAACTTCTTCTTATCATTCTCTACATGAGCAACACTACCAATAGACAATCTGCAAAGGCCATCTACTACTATATTGGTCTTGCCCAAATGATACAATACACTCATATCATAATCTTTTAACAAATCTAACCACTTTTTCTGATGAAGATTTAAATTTTTCTATGAAAAGACATACTTCAAACTTTTGTTATCCGTGACCACATCAACATGAACACCATACAAATTGTGCCTCTAAATTTTTATGGCAAAAACAATAGTTGCTAACTCAAGATCATGGGTAGGGTAATTCTTTTCATGGTGTTTAAGTAGTCTAGAGGCATAGGCTATGACCTTATCTCTCTACATCAACACACTACCAAGACCAACTCTGGAAGAATCACAATAAACAACAAACCCATCTAAATCATCTAGCAAAGTCAAAACTAGGACAGTAGCGAGTCAAGTCTTCAACTCCTGAAAACTCTTTCCACAAGAATATAACCACTGAAAGTTGACTTCCTTTTGAGTCAAATGAGACAAAAGGGATGCAACAAATGTAAAACCTTAAACAAACCATTTGTAATAGCCTACCAAGCCCAAGAAACTCCTGATATCTGATAGAGAGATGGGTCTGGGATAGTTTCTCACTGATTTGGTCTTTTGAGGGTCAACTCTACTACTATCACCAGAAATAATATGGCAAAGAAAAGCTACTGATCTTAGCCAAAACTCACACTTATTGAATTTGGTGAATAACTGATATGTGCTAAGAGTTTGAAATACAATTCTAAGATGGTCTGCACGATCATTTTCACTATGGGAGTAGATAAGAATATCATTAATGAAGACTATGATGAACATGTCCAACTAATGCTTAAACACTCTATTTATTAAGTCCATGAAAGATGCTGGGGCATTTGTTTGTCCAAAAAACATAACTAGAAATTTGAACTGACCATACCGAGTTTAGAAAGCAATTTTTGAAATGTCACATTCTCTAAATCTGAGCTAATGATAGCTGGATATGAGGTCTATCTTAAAAAATAACTGGCACCTTGAAGTTGGTCGATCAAGTCATTAATAATGGGGAGTGGATACTTATTCTTGACTATTACTTTTCTCAATTGATGGTAATCAATTTATATTTTGAGAGAACCATTTTTCTTATGCATGAAAAGGACTGGAGCACCCTGTGGGGAAAAACTGGGGTTGATAAATCCCTTTTATAAGAGTTTTTTCAACTATTTTTTTAAATTTCTAAGCTCAGCTGGAGCCATTCTATAGGGAAGAATAGAGATAGGCTGAGTATTTGGATGGAGATCTATTCTAAAATCAATTTCTCTTTTGAGTGGAACTCTGAAATGGTCTTTAGGGAACACATAGAAATTCCCTTACTATTTAAACTGACTCGAGACTTAGGGTCTCATAACTAGAGTCTTTGAATCAAACAAGATTGTACATTCAACCCTTAGATACTATTTTTCTTACCTTAAGATATGAGAAAATCTGACCCCTAAGAACTAAAGTACTACCCCTACATTCAATAACTGGTTCATTGGGAAACTAAAACTGAACGACTCTATTTCTATAGTCAATTGATTCATAGCATGAGTGGAGCCAATCCACACCAAGAATGACATCAAAATCAGTCATCTGTAACTCCACAAGGTTAATTGAGGTGACTTTCTGGGATATTGTGACCGAATAGTTTCTATATAGTGAGTTATAAATAAAAGTGAAGCTCCGGAATCTAATAAAGCATAAATATGAAGATTAAAAACATGTAACGTACCTATAACTACGTTAGGAGAGCTTTCCTAATCATGAAGGAAATGAAAGGAATACATCTTGTTCTGGCGCTTTCCACTGGTTGCACTGGAAGTAGCGCCCTGCTAAGTCACGCGACCAAATGTACCTGATAATAGATTGGAATAGCCCTGTCGATACAAATCCTTTCCCTTCTGAGCGACTACTGGACACTCTCTGACCCTGTGTCCTATCATTTCACAACCAAAACACACACCACTACCAGCCTTGCACACACCCTGATGATTCCTACCATATTTCTGGCAATAAGGATTAGTACAACCGCGGTTCACACTACCCTGGGACTTGGAGCCTAGCGTCTTATCCCGAATATCATTCTTGAACTTTGGCACTAGTGCACTAACAAAAGATGAAGCTGGGGCTTAAAATTTCTCATAGGACTATGAATGGTTACCACCCTCTGACCTCGACTAAGAAAAGTTAATGCTACCTATTCTGGCTCTTTTATTCTCCCTTTCTTTCTCCTTAAGCTTCTTCTCCTCAATCTATTATGCATGGATCATAAGCCTAGATATGTCTATCTCCTTAATCAACATAGCAATTCTACACTCCTTGAACACACTATTAGCTACACCAGAAACAAACTTACTTATTCTAGATCTATTATTAGCCACCATCGAAGGAGTATACCATGATAACTAAGTAAATTTAAGTGAGTATTCCTTCACACTCATAATACCCGGCTTTAAATTAATAAACTCTAGCATCTTAGGTTCTCTCAACTCGAACGGAAAGAACTTTTCTAAAATGGCTGCGAAAAATTCCCCCCACTCTACAGGCCCTACCTTGGCACCCCTATCCTCCTTCCACTACTTATACCATGTATGGGCTACATTCTTCAACTAATAAGTAGCCAAATCTGCACTTTCACTTGAGGTGTCACCCATCATATCTATAACTTTCAGAACCATATCAATAAATTCCTGCGGTTCCTCCCCAGACTTGGATCCTAAAAGTAAAGAAGGGTTTATTTGGGTAAAGTCCCGAATCCTAGCTGTAGATATATTAGCGAATGGATTTGTTGGGGTAGTATCTTCCTGATTATTCTAAGATACTAGTGGGTAAGATAAGGTAGTGAATGCAGCTCTAAATTCAGCATAAGATACGTGCTCATTTAGGGGATCTTTCTAAATAGATGGAGGTGAGGGCTAATTTTTATTTCTTCTTCTGTCGTATCTTTTAGGAGGCATTATTTGTAAATGGAAGGAAGAATGAGTCAGAAAGAGAGTTTAAATAGAGCTTATTCTTACACACATAGCATAAATACAGAAAGAAGGGAAACTTTTCCTAAAATGTGTTGTAGCCTTCTATCCATAAGTGAGGCGCACTTCACACTCATGCACAAGACTCAACTCAACGAGGCTTTTTGACTCCCTACATATGTTCATCATTAGTATATTATTCAATGCTCATTGCAGGTACCAGCTCATGGGTAAGCTTGTGGTCACTTGTGACAAAAACACTTAGTCGCGACAATAGTGTTTTTGTCACAAGTGACCACAAGCTTACCCATGAGCTGGTACCTGCAATGAGCATTGAATAATATACTAATGATGAACATATGTAG
>NC_061117.1:26247361-26259608 GCF_002878395.1 Capsicum annuum | reverse complement strand
AGTGTTTTTGTCACAAGTGACCACAAGCTTACCCATGAGCTGGTACCTGCAATGAGCATTGAATAATATACTAATGATGAACATATGTAGAAATAACTGAATAAAACCCTAAGGTTAAAATACTAAAAATATGACTTAAACCATAAGTCTGAACGTCTGATGACATACTGAAAAGAATGATTAAATAACTAAACAGATAAACTGACTAACTATTTGAATGACTGAAAACATCTGAAAGCCTCTAAACTGACTAAAGAGTAGATGGGATAAGCCCCAACTAACTCCAAATTAAACTAACTGAACTGAAATGCGGGAACACTGAAATAAAATAACAGGTCCTCAATATATAATGACTCACCATAACTATTGATACTGATAAGCTGAACTATCTAAGCTCGACCATGAAACTGAGTGTCCGAACCTATGATATAAGACATCATAGCATAAAGAAAGTATATGGTTAGTACTTTGAATGTCTGGTATATCATATGAGGTTAGGCTGTAGTGCATTGGTTTTCTAAGCATGAAGTAATGACTAGATGAATAGCATGAGGTAACTGATGTATAAATGCATGAAAGATGTATAATCTAAGAATGCATGACCAAGCATATAACATGATACTGAAATAGTCTGCAAACTTAAATACTAAAATATGGTAACTAAATAATTGATAAATTATATGCTATAGTCAAGCAAACCTAAGCTAAACTTTGTACTAATTACTGAACTGAGACTATGGGAGATATCATCTAATCGATATGCCCCAATCTAATCTAATCGGGGTCCAACCTATAACCCCAGTTGGAAAGGTGTCAGTACCGTGCCATAGGTACTAACTAATGGCTGTCTGGATCCACTCAACTGGTGTCCTAAAGGACTAGGGAGTCAGTCCTAAACAAGAAGATAACCCCTAAGAGAATATCAGCCCTAAACTGGCAGGTGATATATCAGAGAATGTCAGTCCTAAACTGGCGGGTGATATCTCATAATCCTATGTTGGATACGTAGTTTTGGAACTTTGGGACTACTTCAAAGGACCCTGTCCTAACTGATGGGTGACCCCTCAGCCCTAGGTTTGCTCGATTGTAAATCTTACACCCAATTGAACTGACACTGATTACTGGACTGAACTAATATTAACTGAACAACCAACTGACATAATAACTTACTAAGTAATAATGCTGATGGTACATCTATATCATCCTGAAGATATTGAAAGTATGTAAACAACTAAGTATCGGTTATTCATGATCCTCCAGCACTGAATGAAAATAACAATAAAGGCATGTAAAATCTTTGGAAAACCATAATGGGGAATCATTCTATACAATCATTCTCTTTGGCATTTCATCAAATACATGGGGATTTAGACTTTAACATAGGGATGCTTTTAAACATGATTAGATAGCATGAATAAATGAAAAAAAATCATAAATTGAGGGTTTATCCTGATATGCATGAACATGAATGTGAACATCAACATCCAAAACATACTATAATCCATTCAACTTGAAAACAATTTTAATCTTAACTTGAAATCAAAATAACAAGTATTCATGAAGATAATTCATTTAAAATGTGGAAAACTCATAATTTAACATTAAAACGGATTCTTGGACTCCACGGTGAAAGAAAACCATGGATGAACATCACACATACCTTAAAACTTAAATCTTGAAAGGAAAACACAATTTTTTAAGCTTCCTTGAAGGTTCTTGGATTTATGAACTTGATTTTCTTGATTTTATTAAAGAGGAGGAAATTGAATTTGATGAACTTGGAAGATTTTGTTATTGAAAAGAAATTTGAGGGGAAATAGGCATATAATTCCCTAACTGAAGATTTAATTAGTGTTTTTACGAATTGGGTCAATGGGAAAAGAAACAACTGCCCCTCAAGAGATTAAATTCGTAATTGGAACACACTTTGGAGGAGCACCGCAACATGATGACTATCTCATCGCTATACCTACTGCGACGCGCCCTATCGTGGTAAGGTTCTGGAATTGAAATCCAAACACGACCCAATCCTCATCCAAAAAATCAAAAACTTCCCTGAGACATGCTCCTTACACCTTTGAACAAGAATTAACTTAAAATCCTACATCTCGGGGTCGGGAAGACTCATTTAAAAAATCCTCAAAGTTAAAAGGACAAAAAATAAGACTAAGTCCCCAATACTTAGGGAAATTTGTAGGCTTTAAGCCTCTTATACATGCAACTAGGAGCTGAACTGAGCTAACAAAAGTATAGGGTATTATAAAACTTGACAAGGGATAAGGGACAAAAATAGATGAAATTATGTGTTCTTGGAGTACATGGCACTCCATGCCTCCAAGTTCTTGTTCTCAGTTATGTGCAACATAACACCTTATAGGGAGCTACTGGTTCTAGTCCTAGTATGAGTGGAAAAAAAGTTAGTAATTGTAAATAGTCCTTTTTGGATTTTGTTATCACAACTTAGAGGATATATAAACACCTAAACATTCAGCAAATAATGAGGGACCACATGTGGTGCAATCCACAATGCAAAATCACAACATACAACACGAATAACACAAAAATGGGAGAAAAATACATTCAAGGAGGCTAAGACAAGGGTTCTTCATTTGAAACTTTAAGCTCTCTTTATTTCACTTCTTTAATTGAAATCCTTTGATTTTTATGTAAGATTATGAGTGGATAAGAAACCCTTATTCTAGGGCTGAGGCTATTAACAGGATTGTGAAATTTAGTTTTATATTTGGGTTAAATATTTATCACGTCATGTGTTTGTTCTTTGTTTTTGCATTTACTACTTTAATGATTATCTATCATTAAGGTAAATATATAGTCCTAAAGTGAATTGACCATAGGAGACAAGAAAAATAATTAAGAACACAGTGAGTGTGGATCCTATCTTGTTAAATAGAGGCAAATTGTAAAGGAGTAATTTGCGGCTAGGATAGATTTACCTAATGGTCCCACTTCGTTATGAAATGGTAAGATAAGCTATTACATATAAATTAGAGACTCACATCCCCACTCAATAATGTAGTTGTGAGAATAATTTGTATAGATGACTTAGATCATGATCATTCCTGAGATATACTATCAACCTTGTAAATCAACAATCACGATGAATACCACTTCGGCAAGAAACCATAACTATGTGTGATTGTGAAGTATGTCTTGACCCTTGAATCCTCCTTGTTATTATACATACCCCAAGTTATTAGCCTAGTTCATAGTTAGTTTATACTTTAAATCCATCATATCTTTAAATTTCACCACTTGAATAAATAATTGGGATTAGTTTAGTCTAATGAATAGTTAAATGACAAGTCCATGTGGGTTCTGTATCTGACTCTCAAAGAGCCACTATATTACTTACAAAACCATGTACACTTGCATGCGCCAAAGTCACAACAGACACATCACAAGATGTACCTCACCCTTGAGTTCGATCACAGTCTGAATTACAGTTGGGATCTCGAAGCAATCACCAAACTATGCTCTACACTCAATAACAAGAAGAGCATGTATAGTATTAGTAAACTAGAAATAAAAATTTACTGGAAGGGTCATTGGCTAACCAAAAATGAGAAATGTGGACATATAACTATAGCTTACTAAAGCAAGTTAATCCATGAACACCTACCATGTAATCTTACTTCAAGTTTGTAACACTTGACCTCTTTAATATTTTTAAGGAAATAAGTCAATATGAGTCAACATGAATAACAAGCCAAGTCAAGTACAGTACACCAAAAAGACTCCAAGTCAACAACCATGACTCAACCAATGACACAAATCATGCCCCAAATTAGACAAGTAAATAGATACATAGAATTAACCCATAACTTATAATAACCAAGACAACATAAGGATCAATAAGACAACAACAAGGCAACTAATATGCAACTCAGTTTACATAAAGAAATCACTTTTTGAGTATAACATATAATACTGGTCTACTCAAGAAACTTTTACAACAAGTAAACATATATTCTCTAGATCACTCAAAGAATCATCCCACTCACTTATTCCTTGTATACATGATAAAGGTATTATGGTCTCCCACTATTCATTACCTTCAGGGGATGAGCCTTTGTCCATTTACTAAATCTCAGACATCTTGTAATAGCCTGCATGTTTCTAAGCTAGGAAGTGAATAAGTATTCCTACGTATGAAATCTCCTATCCTATGATTCATACTTGAGTACATGACTTACAATAAATATCCTAGTAATAGGATAGCTTATGATGCATTAATCATGTTCATATGAGTCACTTAAGGTAATCCAAGCTAAGAGTTTTTGAATCCATCAAGTTTTAGTGTTTGATTTTGCAAGGGTTATATTTGAACGAGTATAACTCGATGTTAATATGGTATTTTGGCTGATTTAAACCCACCAAATTGTAGATAATCTAATTAGCTTTTGAAATATACCAATTTCGCCTTAATCTAATACCCGAGCAAAAAGTTATTCCCATTTTTGTGAGGAACAGTAAGGATAGGCGATTGGTTAGGTGCCGCCCAACCCAGCTTAGGCAATAACTTGAGCGCCGCCTAAGTCAGTTCCAGGTGCAAAAAACACTCCGTTTTGAGTTATTTTAAGGGTAATTAAGTCTTTTAACACTCCTTACACGTCCCTAAACTTAACCCTACAAAATATATAGCTTATAACCATATTACAACCCTATTATCATCTCAAAGCTCATCATCCAAGATCACTAAAAGAGAAAAACAACTAGGGTTGCTTAAGTAAGTTGAAGATCCGATTTCAAGGAAATCCCTCCGTCAATCATCAAGAATCTTCCTTCTAAGGTATGCGTGAGTTGATTTATGGATCCCTTTCATCCATAAAGCTCAAAAAACCCTCTTTTTCATTATAAAGTATGATTTGTATATTGTTGGGTGTTGATGATCATGTTGTTGATATTGGGTGATTCCCAAGATGGAATCTTTATATGTTTTTTTTGAATTTCATGATATCATATGAGTTGGAAACATGTATATTTGGTTGTTCATGATGTATAATTTGATGATTTCACCTATGCTTAAGATGTGCATGTAAGGTGTTTGATAAATGGCCTAGGAAACTAGAAATCATGCAATATAGCTAAATTGTGACTAAGTGAAGGATTCATGATATTCCTTACGTTCTAATGACTTCTATGTTGATAATGTGCCTTGTAAATGTTGTTGGAATACTCATGAACTATTCTTATGATATTATGCTATGTTTACTTGCAAATCCTACTTATGAACAAGATGTATGATAACCATGCAATCCACAAGAACTTCCATGCTATGGGTATGTGTTGCCAATATGATTATGCAATAAACATGATATTAAGATTGTGCAAGTAGTTCCATGTGATATGAAATCCTTTCCATGCAATACATTATTGATAACCTTGCTTAGTATGAGATCCCTACTTATGATATTGTAAATTATGGACTCTACTCTTATGATCAAGTCAGTCATATGTGTCAGTTTCCTTCCATCGAGTCCTGGGAGTACTTGTACCCGAAAACTATAGTTGAGTGCCTAGATCCATATCATGTTTCACGATATCCAAACACAGCTATGATTCCGTAGACTTTAGTCAGTCATGTGACTCAGGATAACCTCATGATCTTAGTCAGTTGTCAGATATCAGTAATATTTCACCAGTTAACGGAATTCAGTAAGATTAAGTCATGTACAGTCAGTTATTTATGTCCAGTCCCTCTAGATGGGAGTAGAGGTTAGCACCGAGTGAACCCAAGGATGGGAACTCACCCGCCAGTTCAGGGTGTGATTCTTAGTAGTCATCCTTATGTTCCAGAACTACATAGCCAGCGTAGGTTGAGACATCTTAACCCATCAAATTAGGGTTGATGAGGTGGTTTAACCCGTCAGTTTAGGGTTCCCACCATTCTCATTGAGTACCCGCCAGATAAAGGTCACTCACAGGTTGTCCTTACCCGTGGCACGGTATTGACACCCCTCCAGTCGGGGTAGAGATTGGACCCCAGATTAGCCATAATGGCATACATGGGGAATGTCGATTAAACACTACTTCCTACAGTTTCAGTATCAGTCTCAGTAAAAGAACTCAGGGCGTTATTCAGATTTCAGTATATATGGGACTGTCAGATACAGTCATCCGTGTTATCAGTTTTAGTATCAGTCATGACAGTTATCAGTAAACCATGTATTAACTTATAGGTCATGCTATAACGTATTCATGGTCCCAATTTCTATATATGTGTGTTTGCACTCCCATGTTCATATTAGTCAGTCAGTGTTATTCATGCATGAAACCCTTAATGTTTAGCCTACCTTCCTCGTATACTCAGTACTCCAGTTGTATTGATTCATTTTTGCTACGGTGCTTTCTTTTCATGTTATACCATAGGTTTCGAGACACGAACTCCAGCCCAACATTAGCGGTAACATTCCAGTCGCAGAGACACAGTGAGTCCTCATTGATTCGAGGATAATATGATTTGATACATTTATTTATTTCTTCAGTTCAGTTTTATAGAGTTAGTTGGAGACATGTTCCTTCAACTCCATATTCAGATAGTTTAGAGGCTTTCAGATTTATATTCAAATTTATGTTCAGATTTACGTTCAGATTGAGTTGTTTTGGGTATTTTCACCCACATGGTTTTATTCAGTTGAATCTTATGGCCTTACAGTTCTATGTATTCTAAATTATTATATCATGATTTGTAGTATACAGATACAGATATTAGTCATGGGTTAGCTTGTGGTCTCTCGAGGGCATGAGCACCGTGTAGCATTTCGGTTCAGTGAATTGGGGTGTTACAAACTTAGTATCAGAGCCTAAGGTTCAATAGAGTCCTAAGAAGTCTGAAAGCCGCATCTAGTAAAGTCTTGTACATGGGTGTATTGCGCGCCACATTTATGTGAGGGAGGCTATAAGATGTTTTAGGAACAGTCCCATTTCTTCATTATTCATGTCATGCTAGTGAGCATAATCACAAGTTAAAATCTCAGTCTAATCTATTCTTCTCTTATTCCAGACCATGGCCCCAAAGAGCAGAAACCAGCCAGCTCCTCAGCCCGAAAATCCTTTGGGCGAACATGTTTCCCATGTAGAGTGTAGAGCCACATTTACCACACTTGCTTAGTCAATGGCTGCACAGAATGAACGACCACTATTTATTTCAGCCAATCCATTGGCCAATCCCAAAACTGCTAGGGTTCGACACTTCACCTGGATGAACCCTCTATCTTTTTATGGGTTTAAGTCTGATGAGGACCCTCAGGAGTTCATTTACAAAGTCCAGAAGGTCATTGACATCATGGGTGTTACTTCAATTGAGAGTGCTGAGTTAGCCGCCTACTAGTTACAGGATGTTGCTCATGATTGGTATAAATAGTAGAAGTCTGAGAGGTTAGATAATACAGGCCCTATCGAGTGGGATGAATTTGTCACTGCCTTCTTAGATAGATTCTTTCCCCAAGAGCTGAGGGAAGCCAAAGTTCTTGAGTTCATCAACCTCAGGCAGGGGAATATGACGGCTAGGGAGTATTCTCTCAGATTTACTCAGCTAGCTAAGTATGCTCCTTATGTGGTTGCAGACAATAGAGCTAAGATAAGAAAGTTTGTGTCAGGGGTCAACGATAGCATGGTAAATGAGTATAGGTCTGCGATGCTAATCGGTGATATGACCTTAGCCAGACTCATGACCCATGCCCAGTAAGTACAAGAGCAGAAGTTTAAGACTAGGGAGAGGCAGAACAAGAGAGCAAGGTCAAGTAGTTTCAACTTTGCTCACCCCAAGTCAGATGGAGGAAACCGTTCACAGTTTCGCTCGAAGTCAGCCATTCCAGCTCCTTCCTCTGTCAGCGCTCCAATGCCAAAGTTCAGAGATGGCAATAGAGACAAAGTACCAGGCTCTAAATCTCAAGGAGTGTTAGCAGTGCCCGAACGAATCCCCTTTGTCAGACTTGTGGTAAGAACCACAAGGGCATTTGCAGAGCTGGTAGTGATGTCTGTTTTGGTTGTGGCAAGCTAGGCCACAGGATTAGGGAGTGTCTGTAGTCAAGTCTTCAGTGTCAACAAAATCATTCTACAGCTCAATCGAGTTACCCAAACCAGCAGGGTGCCATTTCCAGTGCTACAAGATGAAAATGCCCAAATAGACTCTATACTCTTCAGTCTCGGCAGGATCAAGAAAATTCTCCTAATGTCGTTATTGGTATGTTACAGATTTTACATGTTCATGTTTATGCTTTGCTAGACCCAGGTGCATCTTTGTCTTTTGTTACTCTATACATAGCAGGCAATTTCGGAATCAGTCCCGAATTCCTAGCAGAGCCCTTCTTAGTTTCTACCCCAGTGGGTAAAACTATCATAGCCCGGTGGGTATACAGGAACTGCCCGATTATGATATCTCAGAAATCCACGTCAGCAGATTTAGTGGAGTTAGAGATGACTGATTTTGATGTTATTCTCAGCATGGATTGGCTTCATTCCTGCTATGCCACAGTCAACTGCAAAAACAGGATAGTTCAGTTTCAGTTCCCGAATGAGCCCGTCCTAGAGTGGAAGGGTAGCATTTCAGCGTATAGGGGTCAACTTGTTTCCTAATTTCGGGCAAGGATAATAATTTCTAAGGGGTGTGTGTATCATCTCGTGCATGTTAAAGATTCCAGTTCTAAATATCCCAGCCTTGAAATAGTGCCAGTTGTTAATGAATACTCAGATGTCTTTCCCGAAGATCTTCCAGGCATTCCTCCTAAAAGGGAAATAGACTTCGGCATAGACCATCTACCGGATACTCAACCTATTTCTATTCCGCCATACAGAATGGCACCAACAGAACTCAAGGAATTGAAAGATCAGTTGAAGGATCTCTTAGATAAGGGATTCATCAGACCCAGCGTTTTCCTATGGGGTATGCCAGTATTATTCGTGCACAAGAAAAACGATTCTCTCAGGATGTGTATTGATTACCGTTAACTCAACAAGGTCACGGTTAAGAATAGATATCCTCTTCCCTGGATTGATGATCTATTCGACCAACTTTAGGGTGCCAGTTACTTCTCACAGATAGACCTCAGATTAGGCTATTATCAGCTCAGAGTTAGAGAATGTGACATTTAGAAGATAGCTTTCCGTACTCGATATGGTCACTTCGAATTTTTAGTCATGTCATTTGGTCTTGCCAATGCCCCTACAAATTTTATTGATTTGATGAACCGTGTGTTCAAGAAGTACTTGGACATGTTTGTCATAGTTTTTATAGATGATATTCTGGTCTATTCTCGCACAGAGCGTGATCATGCAGACCATCTCAGGGTTGTTCTTCAGACTCTCAGAGATCACCAATTATTCGCTAAGTTCAGCATGTATCAATTTTGGCTAAGATCAGTAGCATTCCTTGGCCATATTGTTTCCAGTGATGGAATTAGAGTAGATCCTCAGAAAATTGAGGCAGTAAAAAACTGGCCTAGACCCATATCTCTATCAGATATTAGGAGTTTCTTGGGTTTGGATGGCTATTATAGACGGTTTGTCAAGGGATTTTCTTCTATTGCATCTCTCATGTACAGATTGACTCAGAAGAAGAATAAGTTTTGGTGGTCAGATTCATACGAGAAGAGCTTTAAAGAGTTGAAGACTCGACTTACCTCCGCTCTAGTTCTAGCTATTCCAAATGGTTCAGACGGTTTTGTAGTCTATTGTGATGCATTCCGAGTGGGTTTAGGTTGTGTCCTCATGCAGCATGATAAGGTCATATCCTACGCCTCCAGACATTTAAAGCCACATGAGAAGAACTATCCTACTCATGATCTTGAGTTAGCAGCGGTAGTTTTTTCCTTAAAAATTTGGAGGCATTATCTCTATGGAGTTAATGTAGATGTCTTCACAGACCATTAAAGCCTCCTGTATGTATTTTCCCAGAAAGATCTTAATCTTTGCTACAGAAGGTGGTTAGAGCTCTTAAAATATTACAACATGAGTGTTCTTTATCATCCAGGCAAGGCCAATGTTATGGTCGACGCTATCATTCGACTCTCCATGGGTAGTATTTCTCACGTTGAGGATAGTAAGAAAAAGATGGCTCAGGAGATCCATCAGCTTGCCAGACTAGGCATTCGCTTAGTCAATTCTTCAGAGGGTGGTGTATGTGTTCATAGTAGTTTAGAGTCATCTCTAGTTTTTGAGGTGAAAGAGAAACAAGATAGGGATCCTAGCCTTGTCAAGCTCAAAGAGTCAGTTCAGAATCAAAAAGTCAGTTGCAAAAGGGTCTCGGTACCAAAGTCCATCTCAGCACAATATTTCATCCTCAGACAGATCGTCATGCAGAGAGGACCATTCAGACTCTTGAAGATATGCTAAGGGCGTGTGCAATTGACTTCAAGGGAAGTTGGGATGACCACTTTTCTTTGATTGAGTTTGCATACAACAATAGCTATCATTCTAGTATTCAGATGGCTTTATTCTAAGCTCTCTATGGTAGGAGATGTAGATCTCCGATTGGTTGGTTCGAAGTTAGTGAGGCATCAATCATAGGTCCTGACTTAGTATTCAATGCCTTAGAGAAAGTCCAGTTGATCAGAGAGAGAGAGAAAGTCCAGTTGATCAGAGAGAGACTTTGGGCTTCTCAAAGCCGACTGAAGTCCTATGCAGATGTTCGTAGAAAGGATCTCGAGTTCGAGGTCAATGACTATGTCTATCTTAAGATCTCTCACTTGAAGGGAGTGAAGAGGTTCGGCAAGAAAGGGAAACTCAGTCCCCGATATGTCAGTCCCTTCAGAATTCTTTGTCGCTTCGGTAAGGTAGATTATGAGCTTAAGTTACCTTCAGATCTATCGTCAGCCCATCCAGTCTTCTATGTCTCTTTGCTAAAGATGTGCATAGGTGACCCAGCAGTTGTTGTCCCTATTCAGAGCATCGACATTCAGAACAGCCTCTCTTATGAAGAGATTTCAGTTGAAATCTTTGATTATCAGACTCGTAGATTGAGGAACAAAGAAGTCCCTCTAGTCAAGGTTTTTTGGCAAAATCAGTCTCATGAGGGAGCTACTTGGGAAGCAGAAGCAGATATGTATACCAAGTATCCTCACCTCTTCCCCGTCAATTCAGGTCAAGATCAAAGTAACAGTTGTCCTTAATCTTATTCAGTTTCACATTCATGTTTCCAGTATAAACTTGGTACCTATTAACCATTTCATACTAAGTTATGCATTCATGTGTCTGTTGTCCATGCATCAGATATGCACGAGTTCAGTAAGTTTAGCATGTCAGTCATGAGATCATGTTGCAGTTCTTTATGTTCAGTTCAGGTTTTATTGTCTTGTATCCCTTCTCAGTAAATTCTCATTCAAGGACGAATGTTTTCAAGGGGGAGATATTGTAATACCCCGTATGTTTCTAAGCTAGGAAGTTAATAAGTATTCCTACGTATGAAATCTCCTATCCTGTGATTCATAATTGAGTACATGACTTACAATGAATATCCTAGTGATAGGATAGCTTATGATGCATTAAGTATGTTCATATGAGTCACTTAAGGTAATCCAAGCTAAGAGTTTTTGAATCCATCAAGTTTTAGTATTTGATTTTTCAAGGGTCATCTTTGAACAAGTATAAATCAATTTTAATGTAGTATTTTAGCTGATTTATACCCACCAAATTGTAGAGAATCAAATTAGCTTTCCAACGATACCAATTTTGCCTTAATCCAATACCCGAGCAAATAGTTATACCCATTTTCGTAAGAGACAGTAAGGATAGGCGATTGGTTAGGTGCCGCCCAACCCAAACATAGGCGATTGGTTAGGCACCGCCCAACCTAGCTTAGGCAATCACTTGGGCGCTGCCTAAGTCAGTTTCAGGTGTCAAAAATACTCCATTTTGAGTTATTTTAAGGGTAATTAAGTCTTTTAACACTCCTTACACGTCCCTAAACTTAACCCTACAAAATATATAGCTTCTAACCATATTACAGCCCTATTATCATCACAAAGCTCATCATCCAAGAGCACTAAAAGAGAAAAACAACTAGGGTTGCGTAACTAAGCTTAAAGATCTGATTTCAAGGAAATTCCTCCGTTAATCATCAAGAATCTTCCTTCTAAGGTATGCGTGAGTTGATTTATGCATCCCTTTCATCCATAAAGCTCAAAAACCCTCTTTTTCATTATAAAGTATGATTTCTATATTGTTAGGTGTTGATGATCATGTTGTTGATATTGGGTGATTCCCAAGATTCCATCTTGGGAATCACCCA